>NC_135655.1:20324735-20433793 GCF_964188315.1 Podarcis muralis | reverse complement strand
CCACCTGATAATAGGCTGGATCAATAACTCGGCAAGCTTACCAGAGTGGCAGCTGTGGCACCCTGTGAGTGTTGAGCACTGTGGAGAGTGGGAGCAGGGATTGGCTGGGAGTGGGTATCTTTCTAAAGTCCATGCTCTAGCAACTGGCCATCACCCAAATCCACTCCTCAGTCCATCCACACAAACCTTGTGAGATTTTCTGTCTGAGGGGGAGGGCGTGCTATAGTTAATTTATTATTACGACTTTCCTTTTGAAATTTTGCACCCCTAAGAATTTTATGCCAGGGCAACTGCTGCTGTGGCCCCACTCACACTTCACAACCATCCACAAGAGGTCCAGAGGGCGGCAACATGAGGGCCTTTTCTGCAGTGGCTCCCCGCTTGTGGAATGCTCTCCCAGGGAGGCCCACCTGGTGACTTACATAGCTTTAGGCACCAGGCGTATTCCTCTTCTCCTGGGCCTCTGCCTAATTAAAGAATCTGCAGCCTTTAAACCATGTGTGGGCAGAGGTTATTGTTTTGTTTGTTATTATGTTATGTGCTCTTGTGTTTTTATGTATTGTTACAATAAGTGTCACACTTTTTAACTAAAAAAAAAAAAAAGAGGAACAGGTACTAACCATGAAGTTGTTAGATTAAGTGTGCCACATTTTTAACAACAACAAGAAAGAGGTGCCAGTGCTGGGTACCCTTGAGTACCCCCTGCAAAAGCACTGCCTAACCCTAAGGATAAATCTAATCCTAACCCCAGCTCCAACTCTAAACCTAACCCTAACCCTGGATCCAAACTTAACCCTAGTCCTAACCCTCAAGCCAACCCTAACTCTACCTCCAACCTTAACCCTAACCATACCTCCAACACTGACCCTACCCTGCCTAGAATCCCAACCCTAACCCTAATTCCAATCCTAACCCACCCGAACCTGAACCCTGAAAACAACCATAGCCCTAGCCCTAGCCCTAGCCCTAAAGCTATCTCCAATCCTAACCCTAACCCTAACCCTTCTGCCAACCCTAACCCTAACCCTAACCCTAACCCTAACCCTAACCCTGACCCTGATCCTGATCCCTTGCTCCTGCTGAGCCTCTCACTATCAGGCAAACCAGTCCCAGCTGCTGACAGCAGCATTATTGTTTGTGACCTCTGAACCTGCAGCCAATCTTCATCTCCTGGCTGCAGCACCAGCTACAAAGCAGAGGCAGAGCTGCTGCTACAAGAACTTTAACTATTTAAACTGTTTTTAATTGTTTTCTTTCTGTGATTTTCAGATGAAGGGCAGTATAGAAATTTAATAAACAACAGCAACGGTAACATTTTAAAGGTTCAACAGCCTATATTTCCACACTTTTACTTTGCTGCATATTTTACGATTTTGAATTTTGTTTTTTTTAAATAATATTTTTTATTGCTTTTTTCCAAGGTCAAATACATCTTCAATAATTCACCAAAAGCGACTTTACAGAAAAAAAAGAGATTAAAAAAGATAATATTCATATTTTCCAAACAATTTTTCATAATCTACTGAACTTCCCCACATCCTCCACACCCTGCGTTCTTTACAATAAAAAATAACAGCAAATTGTTACCTTGTTTCATGCGTTTTTGTACTTTCATCTAATTATATATTAGATTTAGGATACTTGTTGTTGAATCACTTTTTCCCATCATCAATAAAAACAAAAAACAAAAAACATTACTCTAAACTTTGGTCTTTTCACGGTCATGACTTAATTCCCAAACATTTTCAAGTTTGATTGCTGAAACTAATTTTCCCAAAACTTAGCAAATTCTCAACATTCATATAACTTATAATGTTTTTGTAAATAGTCCTTATATTTTTTCCAGTCCTCTTCCACTGCCTCTTCTCCCAGATCTCGGATTCTGCCAGTCATTTCGGCCAATTCCATCAGTTGCGTATGTCACTCTTCCAGCGTGGGTAACTCCTGTGTCTTCCAATGTTTGGCTATAAGAATTCTTGCTGCTGTAGTTGCATATAAAAAGAAAGTTCTATCCTTCTTTAACACTCTCTGGCCTACAATGCCCAGGAGGAAGGCCTCCGGTTTCTTGTGAAAGGTATACTTAAATACCTTTTTCAATTCATTGTAAATCATTTCCCAGAAGGCCTTCACCCTCGGGCATGTCCACCAGAGGTGAAAGAATGTTCCTTCAGCCTCCTTACATTTCCAACATTTATTATCAGACAGATGATATATCTTTGCAAGTTTGACTGGGGTCATGTACCACCTATATATCATTTTCATAATGTTTTCTTTCAAGGCACTACATGCCGTGAATTTCATACCGGTGGTCCATAACCTTTCCCAGTCTTCAAACATAATGTTGTACCCAATGTCTTGAGCCCATTTTATCATGGCTGATTTGACTATCTCATCTTGAGTGTTCCATTTAAGCAGCAAGTTATACATTCTTGAAAGCACTTTCGTCTTTGGTTCGAGTAATTCTATCTCTAATTTCGATTTTTCCACCTGGAAACCAACTTTTTTATCCTTTTTAAAAGTCTCTTGAATTTGGGCATAGTGTAACCAGTCTCGCACCTTATCTTTTAATTTTTCTAGGCTCTGCAACCTCCAATTGTCTCCAATTTTTTCTATTATCTCACAGTATTTCGCCCAGCCACCCTCCATATTAAGTCTTTTTGAGGCCTTTGCCTCCATTGGTGAAAGCCACCTCGGGGTCTTGTTTTCAAGTAAGTCCTTATATTTAGTCCAGACAATGAATAAAGATTTCCTGACAATATGGTTTTTAAACAATTTATGAACCTTTACCTTGTCGTACCACAAATATGCATGCCATCCAAAAGCATTGTTAAACCCTTCTAGATCTAGGACATCAGTGTTTTCTAATAAGAACCAATCCTTCATCCAGCAGAAGGATGCAGCCTCATAATATAACCTTAAGTCCGGCAGGGCAAATCCCCCTCTTTCTTTTGCGTCTGTTAGTATTTTAAGTTTTATCCGGGGCTTTTTGCCCTGCCAGACAAACTTCGTGATGTCCTTCTGCCACTTTCCAAAACATTCCACTCTGTCCACGATCTGCAGGGTTTGAAACAAGAACAACATCTTTGGCAATACATTCATCTTTACAGCTGCGATTCTTCCCAACAAGGAAAGTTTTAGTCTTGACCAAATTTCTAAATCCTTTTTGATTTCTGACCAACATTTTTCATAGTTATCTTTGAATAAATTCAAATTTTTACCAGACAAATTGACCCCCAGGTATTTCACTTTTTTAACCACACTTAACTCCGTTTCCTTCTGGAACCCATCTATTTCTGAAGATGTCAATTTTTTTGCCAAAACCTTAGTTTTTTGTTTGTTCAACTTGAATCCCGCCACCCGACCAAACTCATGAATTAATTCTAAAACTCTTTTTGTACTAGGTTCTGGCTCCTGTAATGTTAAGACCAAGTCATCTGCAAAAGCTTTCAATTTATATTGTTTCCCTCCGACCTGTATTCCTTCCACCAGCTGGTCCTTCCTGATCAAATTCAGCAGCACCTCCAGGACAGAGATAAATAACAGAGGTGATAAGGGGCACCCCTGTCGTGTCCCTTTTTCAATTTTGAACTCTTCTGTCACCACATTGTTCACTATCAATTTAGCCTTTTGCTCTGAATAGATTGCTTCTATACCATTTTGGAACGCCCTTCCCACTCCCATCCCTTCCAAGTTTCTCTTCATGAATTTCCAAGATATATTGTCGAAGGCCTTCTCTGCATCTATGAAAATTAACACTGCCTTCGTATTCATATTTGTCTGCAGTAACTCCAAAACGTCGATAATATTCCTAGTATTGTCAGACAAATGCCTACCAGGGAGAAAGCCTGCTTGATCTTTATGAATTACTTCATTTAAAACTTTTAAAAATCTACTTGCCAAAATATCAGCAAAAATTTTGTAATCCACGTTCAGAAGTGAGATGGGACGGTAGTTCTTAAGTTGAGTCTTTTCAGATTCCAATTTTGGTATCAAAGTGATGAAAGCTTCTTTCCACGATTCTGGTGCCCCCTTCCCCTCCATAATTAGATTACATACCTCCATTAGTGGCTGGATCAAATAGTCCTTTAATGTCTTATAATACTTGGAGGTAAGTCCATCTGGGCCTGGGGATTTGCCTAATTGCATATTCTGAATGGCACTTTCAATTTCCTGCTGTGTTATTCTGTAATTCAGGGTTGTTTGTTTGTCTTGTGGTAATTTTTGCAGTCCATTACTTTTTATAAATTGGCTTATCTCAGTCTCTGCCTGAGGTCCTTGGGTATATAATTTTTTAAAATATCTCTGGAAACACTTTCTAATTTCTTCTGGTTTCTGGATGCTTTCTCCTTCAACCTCCAGATT
The DNA here is from genome assembly GCF_964188315.1 of Podarcis muralis. Taxonomy (NCBI): domain Eukaryota; kingdom Metazoa; phylum Chordata; class Lepidosauria; order Squamata; family Lacertidae; genus Podarcis; species Podarcis muralis. The sequence goes on along the minus strand of NC_135655.1, from coordinate 20,429,431 downwards.
GGTAACAAAGTTCAATTTTTGTCTCTTTTTCAACTGCCATGCTAATAGTTTTCCACATTTATTTGCTGATTCAAACGATCTTTGTCTCATTTGTTTAATTTTCCATTCAACTTCTTGGTTTATCAATTTCGCATATTGTGTTTGGTGAAATTTAATTTCTCTTAACACTTCTTTTGACTTTGGATTAAGTCTAAGCCTCTTTTCACCATCTCTTATCTTCTCTAGTATCTTATCTTTTTTCCCATTCCAGAGTTTTTTCTTAATAGTATTCTGTTGAATCAGAAACCCTCTCATAACTGCTTTACTCGCGTCCCAGATTGTTCTCTTTTCCACCGAAGTGTTCAAATTTATTTCAAAATAATCCTTCAACGTTTTTTGGGCCTTCTTCACAATCTCCTGATCTCTAAACAAGGTGTCATTCATTCTCCATCTAAAGGATCCCGCTGGTGTAAGTCTCAATTCCATTTTCAAGGCATTATGGTCGGAGCAAGTTTTGGGGCAGATCTCTATTTTTTTAGTCTTAGGTGCCAGTCCTCTAGTTATCCAGATTTGGTCGATTCTTGTCCATGATAGGTGGGCCTCAGAAAAGAATGTCCCTTCTTTACCTAATGGGTTCTTTGTCCTCCATATGTCAGTCAAGTCCATATTGTCTGTTAGTTCAAAGAAAGTTTTGGGTAGTCTGCCATCTTTGGTCAAGTTTTGGTTTTGTGACTTATCCATATAGGTGGAGACCACCCCATTCATATCTCCCATCAGAATGATGTTAGTATAGTCAATATGGTCCAGCATTATCTCATGCAGCTTTTTGTAAAATTCCGATTTCCCCTCGTTTGGTGCGTATATTCCTACTACCAAAAATTTTTCTCCATGTGTTTGTATTTCAATCGCTAAAATTCTTCCTTGTTCGTCTTTAAACAAAAACTTTGGTGACAGGTTCTCCTTTGCATAAATCACTACTCCTCTTTTCTTATCTGATGAAATAAATTCTTGGCTTAGTCTTTTATTAATTAAAACTCTCCTATGGAGCCTAGTCACATGTGTTTCTTGCAGGCAAATAATGTCCAATTGTTCTTTCCTCAATATATGAAAGATCCTTTTTCTTTTCTCGGGGGAATTTGCACCATGAATGTTCCAACTAAGAAGCTGCAGAGACATCCTGAATCAATTTGTCAACCAATAGGGGTGTCTCCCTTGTCGTCTACGTCTGGAGGTGGGGCAGGTGTTGAGCCAGGCGGAGGTGGTGGCCAAGCTCCTGCTACTCCTTTCCGAAGGTCCTCCCCGTGGTCGTTCAGGAACTTTTCTTGGTCCTCTGCTGTTCTAATTCTTACTTTTTTCCCTTTAAAATTAAAAGATAGTCCTTGAGGGAATTCCCACCTATAAGGAATTGTGTTGTTTCTCAATAGACCTGCAAGGTCTTTATATGTGGTTCTTAAGTCCAGAAATTGTTTCGGTATATCTCTGAAGATTTCTGCTGTCTTTCCCTGGATCACCAATGAGTTTTTGAAGTGTAGGCCGAGTATATTATCTTTTTCTTGCTTAGATCTCAAGATGATCAAGCAATCTCTTGGTTTGTCCTTCTTCGCCACTCTTCCCAATCTGAAGGCGGTGACAATTTTGAAGTCCTTCTCTTCTGTTAGACCCCAGAACTTTGATATTTCTGCTGTCAAGAAACCAATCAAATCTTCTTTCTCAAGTTCTGGTATATTTCTCAGCCTCAGATTGCTTTCCCGATTTTTCAATTCCACCATGGACAGATAAGCTTGCTGTTCATTGATCTGTCTACTCAGTGGTCTTACTTCCCCTCTTACTTCCTCTACTTTTTATTTTGTTCTGCTTTTAAATTTGCTTCTTCAGCTAATTTACGATTTTCTGCCGTTGTTATTTGAATATTTCCTATTGCCTGTGTGTTTTGAGCAACTTGGTCAGTCAATTTATTAATTGTAGCTGTCACTTGGTCAAATTTAGTCGCCTGTTCATCCGCTTTCTTATTTAATGCTGCCAGCTGATCCAATATTTCTTTAGAGACTGGATCCAGCCCTCCTGAAGCCATATCCCCAAAAGCTGGCTGTTTAGATTCTCCTTCTTGCAGACCTGTAACAATTGGGACAGATGATCTACGAGGCTGCACAGGCAGAGTTGATTGCAACAGTTCTGTTTGTTTTGCTTTTTTGGCAGCCCTTGTTTTTGCAGCGCCACTCATTCCACAGCTGTCCATGTATCAAGGTCAAATTGTAAATCCCATGGGAAAAGCAGTCCAAGATATAAACATCCAAGCAGAAGGTTTACAAAACAACCAGCAGTTCTCAGAGACTAGATATTCCACAGTCCAGTAGGGGGAGCTCCCCAAAAGTTAGAAAAGAAAATGAAAAGTTTCCACCATTAAGTTCCCAAATAAAAATGGAAAAAAAAGAAAAAGGAGGAGAAAACCTTCAAAGTTCACTTTAAACTTGCAGAAAGTGAAAGTTCTTAACAATGGTGCATGCAACAGTTCCTTATTTGTATCTTACAAAATAGCCCCAATGTGACGTTTTAACTTTATAAACAGTTACCGCAGTCTGATGGTTCTTTTGTATCCAGACAGCCCGAGAGCTGGGTTCTCGAAACTTTGTAATCTACCAAAAGGAAGAGAAGAGATCACAATCTATGTCCACTTGCAGAAATATAATTTTTTACTTCTAAGTAGTCCAATCCAAATTTGCGGGGTATATTCCGACTTCTTTTAAAACCCCTCTCAGCGCTTCAGCTTTTGTAAGCCTTTGCTTGATACTTTAAGCAGAGCCGGAAGACGGACTTCCTTTTTAACGTCTCCCGCTTTCAGCCAAATTTCACCAATTTAAATTCAGAAATCTTAGGATTCTTACTCACGAGTATGTTGTTTCAAATCGAATATTCAAAGAAGAAAGGTCAGCGCTCATCAGCAGCAGCCGCGCGGCTTCACTTCCGTGGAAAGAGCGATGAACTCACAGCACCGCTACCCCCTCCACGTTCCGGAGCCCCTTACGGGGTCCCTTCTTCGTTTCCGAGGTCGCTCTTGGTGCCCGCCGAGTCCCACGACCACAGGCTCACTCTACCTGTGGTTTTTCTTAGCGGGTCTCCGCTCTGCCGTAGCGGACGACCCTTTTCCGCGGAGCCCCTCTTCACTGCACGAAGAGGACCGCCATTGCCGTTTCGCGCCGCCTCCGGAAGTACGATTTTGAATTTTGGAGTATTTGCTCCAAACTTAGAACCCAAAAATTCACCTTTCTGTATTGTTTTTCTTTGTACCAACCGTGGCTGGGATTGAGCCCATATATCTGCTCTCCACAAGTTATCTGAAAAGCTATCTGTGGCTATTAGCCAGAGGTAGTAAACCTTCTGAAAGCTGGTTGCTGGATACTGCCAGAAGGGGGAGAGCTCTTGCGCTCAGATCCTGCCTGCGAGTTTCCCACAGGCATCTGGTTGGCCACTGGGAGATGCTAGACTAGGTGGACCATTGGCCTGATCCAGCAGGCTTTTCTTATATTCTTGTTTTACTTGGGAGATAAGCTATGGTAGGTATCCAGCCTTTCCTTCCTCGTCTCCCTTTTTACCTTCCCATCTACCTGAAAAAAATATCCTGAACTTTGTAGCTTGCTGTTTTCCCTAGGTGTTTCACAGAACAACAACTTCCACACAGAATATAGGTCGGAAGGGGAATTCAAGAAAACACGCAGGCAGCCATCAAGCAGGCATTAAACACTATAGAACATTATTAGGGGAACATAATGGTCTGGAACCTGTTGCCTGGCAACAAGTGCTTAGCTAACCAACTACCGGAGCTCACCTGCTCCAAAAAGCACTGACTTTAAACCACCGCACCCTCTAGGCCTACACAACTGCATATTCACCATGCTTCTTAGACTGAACTCCCCGTGGAGGTAAATTAAGACCTCTTTGTAGGTTGTAAGAACAATAAGGTTGCTGCTTTGTTCCTTGTAGCTGGAAAACTGTATTACCCCGGTATCATTTGGATGATGAAAATCATCTGTGAACAGGGATGGGCAAATCAGCCTCTTTTCCCATTTTGAAAACAGTTCGTGTCAAAATTTGCATTTCTAAATGTATTTTCTCTCAACGCACGCCTATATATTGAAAGGTGATTTGGAACATTTCAGAAGTGCAAAAGCCACTAGTTAATTAAGTTCCGTTCTGCACATCAGTCCAAAAGCTGCAGATCAAATCAGTTTATGTTGGAATTTGCAAAGATAGGATTCCTTACGCCTCCCTGGTTTGGGAGTGCCCATATCAGTTTTCATCTCAGATCGCTTGGGAGCTGTAAAGTAGAAATTGACACTTCCCATATGAGACATCTTTTATCTTGTGTTTTGGGTCATCCAAACATTACAAGAGTGGTGCATGACAGAGAAGGGGGAACCAGCAAACATGGGTTCATGCATAATAAGGGGAAGTGGGGGGAGCCTCTGCCCCCCATGTCACATGCTTGCATTCACTTGACCCCAAATGTTGTGGACTTTACGTGAGTTCTGACTGCTTTTTTAATCCACCAAGCATTCCACACTTAAATACGAAACCAAAAAGCACCAAATTGGGGTCCTGAGGAAGGTCTTTGACTCTCTGAGCCTCCTTGTCAGCTTGTCTGAAGAGGGAGCTATTGGACTAACCTCTTAGTTACCAGCACAGTGGATGTTTAGAGAGTGATACTTAAACTCTCCAAGGGTCTTATGAAGGGTCAGTGATATGAGCAGCTGGTTCAGTCTGAGCAACTTGACTTTCAGGTGAAGATGCCCCATCTTGCTTCTCTACCTCTCCACTCCCTTGATCAAAGGTTTGCCCACTTGCCTGCCCAGCTCTTCTTCCTGTTTTGCTTTGCCTTCACAAGGTCTTCAGCCCTTATTGAAACTACATGAAGTAGCTCTAGGAACCGCAGAAAGTTACTGCAGTTCTCAGGCCATTCCCACCACTCTGTCAAGATAAGCCACTTCCGCCTTAGGGAGGAGGTGGGGTTGCAGGCTTCACGGCCCCTTCCACATGACCAGGGGGTGGGAGGCCAGCCCCTGCATGACTGGGGGATTCCTGGCTGCATCACCCCCTGGCCAGCCAATCGGCTTGCTTCAGGGGTGTGGCCTGCCCCTTAAAGGCAGGACACAGCTGGGGATCTCCCGCTTTGCCTGCCCACCAGCTGCTCCAGTTTTTTCCACCCGGCCTTTAAGGTTGCTTCCTCTGACCTTGCTATGGACCTTGGTTGATCACCATTGAGGGGCCTGGTAGGAATTTTTCTACTTTCGCCTACCTCGTAGCAAATCGTCACAACTTTCTGTGTATTGGCGGTTAGGCATTGGAATAGTTCTGTAGATAGAAAAAGGGGAGGATTCTGGGGGGCGTGTCCAAAGCCTAGGGAGGTTAGGGCCTAAGGCATGCCCCCTATCGGTGACCCTGGGGGAGCTCCTAGTTGATGTGCACCAGCAAGACTCCCCCTACTGGTGGTTAACCCTTCCTGGACTTCCAGCGGATAGGCTGGAGTCAGATATAGTCAGTTACGTTCAATGCCTAAGCCAATACTGCTCATCACTTGTAACCAATAAAGTTGTGGCCTTTTTTAGCCCATTGTTGTTGTTTAGTCGTTTAGTCGTGTCCGACTCTTCGTGACCCCATGGACCAGAGCACTGCCCTTCTACTGCCTCCCACAATTTGGTCGAATTCATGTTTGTAGCTTCGAGAACACTGTCCAACCATCTTGTTCTCTGTCGTCCCCTTCTCCTTGTGCCCGCCACCTTTCCCAACATCAGGGTCTTTTCCAGGGAGTCTTCTCTTCTCATGAGGTGGCCAAAGTATTGGAGCCTCAGCTTCAGGATCTTTCCTTCCAGTGAGCACTCAGGGCTGATTTCCTTAAGAATGGATAGGTCTGATCTTCTTGCAGTTCATGGGACTCTCAAGAGTCTCCTCCAGCACCATAATTCAAAAGCATCAATTCTTCGGCGATCAGCCTTCTTTATGGTCCAGCTCTCACTTCCATACATCACCACTGGGAAAACCATGGCTTTAACTATACGGACCTTTAGCCCATTAACCTTAATAATTGTGTCATGTGCCATTATTTCTACATGGGGGGGGGGTTTGGGAACTCGCTACGCAAAGTCATATCTGTTGCTACTGTGGGGCTGGAAGCTTATGGATCCAAGGGGAAAGTCCAACTTCTTGTGTATGCAGTGAAATCGTGTACCAGATGTTGTGCTTCAAGAGTTTGCTTTCTCCCACCAAGAAATACAGCAAGGAGCAAAGCTGTTCTGTTCCATTCTTGGGTCTCTGTAGCAGCAAACATGCTGCATGGCTTCTCTATGTGCCCTTTGCCAGATGTTCCAGTGGGCCACAGGGAGCCATCTATTACCCAAACAGCTGTGCCAAAAGCTGTTCCGCAGCTGAATAATTAAGAGGGCATTCTCAGTTGGCTGAGAAATCATGGTGGAATACAGAGCAGGTAAAGGAAACAATTTCATAGCAAGATGATCTCAAAACCATGAACTGTGGAGGCATGCAGTACAGATGGAGATTCTGGAAGAACAAACTTTTTTGCAGTGAGTGGATACTCTGTGAATGGTAAGGAACATACTTAACTAGAAATTCATTCATTCTTACTAACAGCAGAGAACAATAAAATCCATCAGTGTTATTATTCACCACAAATACACATTTGAGAGATCACCAGTGATGTGCCATGTGCAGCTGGAGGCTTTTGTATGCAATCCCTTGTTTTGTACCACCTTCATACAGAATACGAGCGCAAGTTAGTTACGCCTGGGGATGGGAAGGTACCCGCAGATTCAAAAGCAGGCAGATCTGATTTGATCCAAGAGGATAATGACCTGGAATGGATCATGAGGCCACTTTGCAAGATTGCCCAAGGGCTACAATGCTGCCGCTGTCCTTTGACTTTCTAACTTCCGTTTTTGAAAGCTCCAGAACAGTCATCCAACTGCCCACAGACTGGAGTGGCTACCACATGAGGTTCCTTGCCATTGCACATTTTGAATTACAGTAAAGGAAATCCACCTGGGAGAAATGTAACTTGTTGACATTCTGAATTGTATAGAAAAAATGTATGGAAAAATTGTCTGGAGAAGGCAGCACAGCAGGGAGCCCTCAAACTATCATCATCAACAACAACAAAACCTTTGTATTTCCATACAGGTTTTTAAGGGTTCCCCCTTTTGAATCCACAAGGATAGGACAGACTTAATTCTGTCCTCATGTAGAGCTGGAATCTATCCATCCATCCCTAGTTACGTGCTTAACTGTTGTGCCTTCTTATTTACAATAGATTTTTAGCATTTGTGGAAACAGTGGAGGAAACCTCCACGTAAGCATCTTGCAGCTTTGATTTGCCTGCCAAAGAGTTGTCCTTTGGGAGAAAACTCAAATAAAGCACCGTCTCAAACTGCAGCCCGGAAACCGAGGGGAAGAGAGAGAGCAAGCAGAACTTTTCAAGAAGATGCTGATGAGTTAACATTTCTTCAGCAAGGCAGATCAAACAAAGGCAATTCTTTAGGATGATGTAAACTCAAGACTAATTAATAGCTGTTCTTTTCGACAAATCACATGACAAAAACATCCATTCCCTCTTAGCTGATTGAGACCAAGTGCCCCCCAGCCTTCATCTTTCCTAGTTTATAGGTTGATTTGTGAAACATCCTTCCTGACACATAAAGAACAATTTGAAAAGGTAACAGAAAATCCCCAAAGGCACCCCCCCTCTCTCTAACACACACACCTCAATAGGAAAAGCAAACAGTAAATTAAATTTGGTAGCACCACAAAAGGGTAATTTGCACGCGTTGCAAGGGCTGGGAGCTATGGCTTCCCACTTATCTACATCACATTCTTTCACTCCAAACATAACAGACCAAACAATTTTTTCCTCATGTAATTTTGTGAAGGCTCCAGCCATCTGAAATACCCGATAATTTTTGCCATGCTTTGTTATGATGATGAATCACTGTGTATTTTTCTGCTGCACTTGTTAATCTCACTCGGCAGTCCAGGGCCTGTATGTGCACTAAGAGATAAATTGGACAGTGACCCCCATGTAGCAGTGTCACAGCCAACTGTCTAAGGACGTTCTTGAAACATATTGCTAAAGTCATGCAGGTTCTTGCTTTGTGGGATGTTGGATTCGCCACTGGCCAGGAAAGGCCTGGTGCCAGTGGCTCCAGCTGAATTAGAAATCACATAATAAACCTATGAAGAAATGGGACAGCCATATAGCTAATCCTTCTACTATTCATTGGTTACTTAGAAATACAAGGAAGCCAATCTCGAAACAAAACAAAAGCATGTTTCTTGTCATCACAGAAGACAACCATGAATTCAAGAAGGGTCTGGGCTGTAGCTGTTGTTTTTTTAAAACTATTTAGCAGAACAGCATTATGAATAAGTAAGACAATGATGAAGACAATCTATTGTGAGAAGCTCCATCGTTTTATTTCAACTGGTAGATTGTTTACCACTTGGAAGAGCAGCCACCATAGCCAAATATGAAAATGAATGCTCTCAAGAATTCTGGATGATACAACCGTTGTCGGTTGAATCAGCAATGAACAACGCAGAGAAAAGAAACCAGTTTAATGCCCTTTGCCTCACTGTGATCACATCAAAACCACACATTTAAAGCACTCTGATGCAACTTTTAACAGCCAAGACTTCCCCCTTGGAATCCTGGAAACTGTAGTTTGTTAAGGGTGCAAGGAACTGGAGCTCTGAGAAGGGTCTCCTAGCAGCTCTCAGCACCCTTAACCAACTGCAGTTCCCAGAATTCTTTGGGGGAAGCCATGACTGTTGAAGTGAAGTGGAAGTGAAGTGAGTGGAAGTGAGAGCTGGACCATAAAGAAGGCTGATCGCCGAAGAATTGATGCTTTTGAATTATGGTGCTGGAGGAGACTCTTGAGAGTCCCTTGGACTGCAAGAAGATCAAACGCATCCATTCTTAAGGAAATCAGACCTGAGTGCTCACTGGAAGGACAGATCGTGAAGTTGAGGCTCCAATACTTTGGCCACCTCATGAGAAGAGAAGACTCCCTGGAAAAGACCCTGATGTTGGGAAAGATGGAGGGCACAAGGAGAAGGGGACGACAGAGGATGAGATGGTTGGATAGTGTTCTCGAAGCTACAAACATGAGCCTGACCAAACTGCGGGAGGCGGTGGAAGACAGGAGTGCCTGGCGTGCTCTGGTCCATGGGGTCACGAAGAGTCGGACACGACTAAACGACTAAAACAACAACAACAAACATGACTGATGAAGTGGCATCAGAGTATGGTGCGGATGTGACCTGTGTTGATGAGGCCACATTGCACACATATGGGATGCCACCACTTTTGACAATTGAATGATCTCAGATTGACCATCAAAGACACAGATGCTGACGTACAAGGTCTTTGTCCTCAGCATCTAGCTGCATGGCAGCGCACCCTCGGAGCACCTATTGTGGTGAAGATTCAAGATAAGAAACCCTGTGACTTCCACAGCTGCTGTTGGCAACATGCCCTTGGCACTCCTTGTCACGCTAGGATAATCACTGAAGGCCAATCCACCAAGCACCCTCATACTTTGACTAGGGTATGTGCTTCAGGTGAAAGATGACCACACACCTTTGGCTCTCTTGGCATTGCTAAACTACAGGTCCCATCATCCCTGGCTATTGGACATGTTTGCTGGGGTTCATGGGAGTTGCATTCCAGGAACATTCAGAGGACCATAGCTTCTCCACACCTGCCTTGGTATATTTTTTAAAAAATAAGGAGAACTGCTTCGCTTCCATAGGGTCATCCTATTTTATTTATTTTATTATTTTATTTTATTTTATTTCTTATTTTTGTATGAACACAGCGAAGCCAGAAGTACAACAGTGCATGGAGAAAATGTAGTGGCCAATTTTCATCAAGTACTCTTCCCCACCCGACACCTGCCCTGTTTTTGCTTTCATTATAGCAGTGGGGCAAGCTCATCAGTTTCTTGAGTAAATGGGAATGCGTTTGGCCTGAAGAGCAATTTGTTCATCCTCTATGAATGACAGTTAACGGTTACTTTACTTCGATACATATTTTCATTTCAAAATGGAAATAACTTCTCACGGATCTCATACCTTTCACCACACCGCTTTGGACTATTTACAACTGCAAATTAAGGTATAATGGGTTTCAGCTGCTGTTCATCCTAGGTTGCATGCTACTGCCCAAAGAGCCCAAACATATATTTTTTTTTTAAAAAAAGAAAGTAATATATGGCAAATGGAAATTGCTGCTTTGGAATTGTTTGCATATGACTGTGTAGAGAAGTGGAATGGGAGGAAGCAGATAATGAAAAAGAAGCCTTATATATTCACATGCACACACCCCAACCAACCCCATTTCCCCAACAAACCCTGAATGTCCAGAAACTCAATCAAAGACAGAGCATTCCATGCTTTGCCTAGCAAACTCATGGATAGCTAACTCATTAGACACCAAGTCCATATACCTAGGAAGTGTATGGTGGTCTTGTAATAAGGTTAAAGCTTACTGGGAAAGTATATACAGTGGTACCTCTGGTTACGTACTTAATTCGTTCCGGAGGTCCATTCTTAAGCTGAAACTGTTCTTGAAGCACCACTTTAGCTAATGGGGCCTCCCACTGCTGCCACGCTGCCACCACGCGATTTCTGTTCTCATCCTGAAGCAAAGCTCTTAACCCAAGGTATTATTTCTGCGTTAGCGGAGTCTGTAACCTGAAGCACATGTAGCCTGAGGTACCACTGTAGAATGAATTGAAAAAGATGTTTAAGATAACATTTGTAAAAAAAACAACAACCCAGAAGCTTTCCTCTTGGGGATTATGAGATCAGAGCTACCTAAACAATATAGAAATTTACACCTGCAAGAATGATATTTACCCAAAAATGGAAAGAAGGAGTCCCGATGAGAGAAGAATGGCTACAGAAATTAATGGACTATGCAGAAATGGCAGAAACTTACTGGAAGAATAAGAAATCAAGACAACAAACTTTATAATAAAAGATTGGAAATGGTTTATTGAAATTATATTTTGAGGCATCTTGTCTTTGCTATTTAAAGGAATGGATATCATTGGAAAATGGTTCCATATTAGATCTTGAAGGACACCTTAACAGATTTGGCTGGCACGCCTATTTGTGGTATGACAAGGTTAAAGTTCATAAAGCTTTTTTGAATCATGCTATAAGGAAACTGGTGTATGAAGTATGGGATAAATACAAAAATTTATTGGAACACAAAACACCATGGTGGCTCTCTCCACTTGAAGCAATATCGGTGGGGGGGAAAGGAATATGAGGAATGATTGGGCAACATATAAAGAATTATTAATAGAAGTAGATAAAGATTTAAAATTAAGGAGGTTTGAAGATATAAGGGACTTAGGAGAGGAGGGAAAGTTTGGTTGTCCAGACAGAAATCCTTGCGCTGTTGGAACTTCACTCAGTGCCATCTTGGATATAGTTCATTGGGTTGGACAGGACCTTAGATGTCATCTAAACCAACCACCTGTGCAAGGCAGGATCTACAATGCACCATGCAAGGACAGCATCCTTCCTTTTCTTGGACCATCCAGCCTCTGCTCAAATACCTCCAGAGTAAGATAGCCAACACCTCCTGAGTCAGTCTATTCCACCGCTGAACTGCTGTTACCATTAGGAATTCCTCCTGATGCTTAGCTAACTTCCGCCGTTCCCATCCATTCATTCTTATCCTGCCCTCTGGAGCAAAGGAGAACAAGTCTGCTCCATCATCCACATGACAGCCCTTCAGATCGTTGAAGACAGCCATCTTGTCTCCCCTTAACCTTCTTTTCCCCAGGGCTAAATATACCCAGCTCTTTCAAGTATTTGTCTTCAGATGTTTTACTTTGGCGGCTGCAGGAAGAAGTGACTGCTAGATGTTAACATCTAGCTACCTGGAAAGCTGCCTCCAAGCAGTGGCTAGTGGTAATTCATTACATGTGAGCAAGAATCTGGCAGAATATAACTCAGGATGGAGTTTTCTGAAAATCTCAGGGTTGAACTTACCCAACACAGATTTCTCCCCTCCCAATTTCTGTCTCACTCCTTGGTGAGTAATGTTATTTCCCCCCACTAGTTCTACTATAAAAAAAATCTTGCACATTACAGTGGTACCTCAGGTTAAGTACTTAATTTGTTCCGGAGGTCCGTTCTTAACCCGAAACTGTTCTTAACCTGAAGCACCACTTTAGCTAATGGGGCCTCCTGCTGCTGCCGCACTGCCAGAGCACAATTTCTGTTCTCATCCTGAAGCAAAGTTCTTAACCTGATGTACTATTTCTGGGTTAGCAGAGTCTGTAACCTGAAGCGTATGTAACCTGAAGCGTATGTAACTCAAGGTACCACTGTATATGCATTTTTTCTGTGAACATATATTATCTGTATCTGAATATACACACCCAGTGCAGATATACATACACCAATGCATGTACTGTAAGTGTATTAAAATACTTTAAAATTCATGATTCAGAACTAGAGTACCACATGGGGCTTGAATCTCTTATGTATATTTCTTGCATGTAATGTTGTATATAATTAGGCTTTTTTTAAAAAAAGAGAACTAAAATGTGCATGCTGTTTGGACATTAGCTCAATTCAAAAAGCAGTCTGGTGTGAAAAAATCTTGATTGGGCAAGAACCGCCAAGTTCTGTGTATAAATCCATTTGAAATGGAATCCTTTCCCATTCCCTGAATTCACTGGAACCCACCTATAGCCCAACAATTCACTCACATTTGATGTCATATGCTACTACTGTCATATTATTATAGTAGTAATACTATAAGGGCGGTTTGCAACATACTAGCATGCCACATTGAATAACTCAATGAATGAATGAATGAATAAATGAATGAAGAAACTATATGTTGTACTTTTGCATGAATCACTGACTTGGATTGCTCCTTCCAATGAGCAGGCAGGCACAGAGCAGTGACTCAGACACAAGAGCAGAAATACAAGGCAAAGGGAGATTTTTCAGAGTGCTCTTACTCTCAAATTCGCCTGTTTAAAGAACACAGCTATTTCAGTCATGAAAAGACTGACACTATATCTCTGAATACTAGTTCTCTGAATACTAGTTGCTGGGGAACACCAGTAGAGAGAGTGCTGTAGCTCTTGTGCCCTGCTTGCCAATACTGGACTAGGTAGGCTGTTATTCTAATCAAGCAGGGCTCTTTTTCAGGCTCTCATATTGCATGAATTCTGCAGATTTTTATAGTCTGTCCTGCAAGGTTCTTGTTTCCTCTGATCCTGTTTCAGGGTTAGTCAAGGCTAACCCTTGTTTACGTTTCCCCGCCATGATCGCCCTCTCCACACAGGAAAACAAATGTACCGGTAAGTTGTAATGTACAGACGGCGTCAGAAGAGCCCATTATTTACAGCTGCACAAGCATTTGTTCACTGTTTATAAACAGTTGCACAGGTCCAGAGGTTGGTGAGTCATTTCTAGGTATTCACTTTCTGCTACAGCAGGCAGGTTTTAGGATTCTGCTGTAGGAAATCTGAAATCTAAAACCACCCAGTTTAATCAATCTCTTTATAAATCTGATGCCCTTGGAAAGTGCTAGGAAGCTTCAGCTGGTCCAAAATGCTGTGGCCAGACTGCTGACTGGAGCTAGTTATGGGAAGCATGTTACTCCTCTGCTAAAACTACTTCACTGGCTACCCGTTCATTTCCAGGCACAATTCAAAGTGCTGGTTATAACCTACAAAGCCCTTTACGGCTTGGGCCCAGACTGAGAGATCGCATCCCTTGATATGAACCTGCTCAGGTGCTATGATCCTCAGGTGAGCACCTTCTCTTGGTCCTATCATCACCAGAGGCATGGCTGGTGGTGATAGGAGAGAGGGCCTTCTTTGTGGCTGCCCCCCTATTGTGGAATTACCTCCCAAGAGAGGTTACTTTGGTTCCCTGTTTGTTAACCTTGCTCTGGCAGGCTAAGACTTTCCTAATTAGGCAGACTTTTGAAAACTGAGGTGCAGGAGATGCTGATCACTGATGCTGATCAGGTCAACCTGTAGTTCAATTGTTGGTTTTAAATGTGTTCTGCTGTGTTTTAATTATTGGTTTCAAGTAGCTTGTTTTTATTACTTTGTATTTTATAATGTTGTTTGAAATGTTGTAATTTGCCACGAATCCAAATTCAGGCGAATAGTGGAATATAAATACAGTAAATGACGGTGATTATAATGTTGTTGCAATGGGGATATATGTGTGTGTCTGGTTCTCTGTGCTTTAATAGATAGCTCACCTAAGTCATCCTATCTAAAACAAACTTTATCATTCTAGGTCATGGGTAGGCAAACTAAAGCCCTGGGGCTGGATCTGGCCCAATCGCCTTCTAAATCCAGCCTGCGGACGGTCCGGGAATCAATGTGTTTTTACATGGGTACAGTGGTACCTCGGGTTAAGTACTTAATTCGTTCCGGAGGTCTGTTCTTAACCTGAAACTGTGCTTAACCTGAGGCACCACTTTAGCTAATGGGGCCTCCTGCCGCTGCCGTGCTGCCAGAGCACGATTTCTTATCCTGAAGCAAAGTTCTTAACCTGAAGCACTATTTCTGGGTTAGTGGAGTGTGTAACCTGAAGCGTATGTAACCTGAAGCATATGTAACCCGAGGTACCACTGTAGAATGTGTCCTTTTATTAAAAAATGCATCTCTGGGTTATTTGTGGGACCTGCCTGGTGTTTTTACATGCGTAGAATGTGTGCTTTTATTTAAAATGCATCTCTGGGTTATTTGTGGGGCATAGGAACTCATCCCCCCCCCAAAAAAAATATAGTTCAGCCCCCACAAGGTCTAAGGGACAGTGGACCGGCCCCCAGCTGAAAAAGTTTGCTGACCCCTGTTCTAGGTCTTTGCTGAAGCTTCCAAGTCTCAGTCAGCCACGGATCAATATTATTAACAGGGCTGTTTGCGAAAGGAATATATTTGTGGAATAAATATGGGGTTTTTTTTGGAAAGCATTTAGTGTGATGTAACTAAATGATATTTCGGAGAAGCCTGAGAGTGCACAGTCCTTTGAAAGATCACAGACGTCCGTAAGGCATAGTGTTCAATTCGTCCATGGTGGAACTTTTGGAACGATGTTTGATAGCAATGAATCTTATTTACATCCCCTGTGGCAGATCTTCTGCAGACGGTCAATGGTTCCATCCATGGGACTAGGAGTGTTTCCTGGAGAGCTGCTTCCAGTCAATGTAGATAATACAGAACGAGAGGTCTGACTTTCAATAAGTCTCCCCTTGCCCCTGTGTCTGGTTCCAAGCATCTGCTAACCACCACTCGACATAGAATTCACATAGAAATTTATCTTGGATTCAAGTACCTAATTTCCTTAGGCTGCAAAGCTTTCTTTGAAGGAGCCCCAGTCGTTTCCATGATTCTTATTCATGCCGTTCTTTGCTTTTGAAATATCGCTGCCTCGGAATCAAAGAAAGATTGAATTAGATGGCACTTGTTATAAACTCAAGCAAATCTGATGAAAGAAGTACCCATTGACCCTCTCCTCTCTTTTTTTGTCCTTGGGAGCTTGAAAGACCGAGCTCGAGTGAGTTTGTGCCCTCCTCCCGCCTTTTTCCAATTGAACAATTAACTTGCCATTTTAATTCAAAATTGATGGAACATGCCTGTATTGTTTTGCTGCCCTATTTATTCGCTTTTAAAAACTGGATTGAGAACATCTCCTAAAGCACCAGCACTAATATTTCAGCAATAGCCCAATGATCATTAGAGCAGGAAGAAGACTTGGGGGGTTGGGGTACCCAGTAAACAGATCTTATGAATGCTGCACCATGCAGATTTAATTCAGATTCCGCCCTGCCCCCCTCTTTATATTATTAACTAATTTTTCTAGAAAAGAACCAGATTGTCACACTGGAGTAGTTAAGAAGATAATTTCTGTCGTTACTAATAGAGAAAGAGCAAACATTGATTATAAAGACAAATGAAAATTAAGCCATGACGTTCTGAGATTATTTAAAACATAACTCATCGTTTGAACATTTGAAACCTTGAGTTACTGTGTGGGTGGGTGTTATATATATTTTTAAAAAGATCTAAGAATGAATGGGGAGGATGTAACACATGGATGGAAGAAAAGATACTCGTTTCCATATTTCTGATTGTACACACACATAAGTGCCACTATTAAACTTTGGGAAAAGCTTAATGGCAGCATAGGACAGCCACCATGGGAGTCAGAGGGGTGGGAAGAGATTTAAGCAGCTCAGTACAATTACAGTGGTACCTTGGTTCTCAAACGTAATCCGTTCCAGATGTGCGTTCCAAAACCAAAGCATTCCAAAATCAAGGCGCACTTTCCCATAGAAAGTAATGCAAAACAAATTTATCCGTTCCAGACTTTTAAAAACAACCCCCAAAACAGCAATTTAATGAATTTTACTATCTAATGAGACCATTAATCCATAAAATGAAAGCAATAATCAATGTACTGTACTATAAAATAAATAAGGCAGTACTGTAGATGATAAAAATTATTTTTTTTTCCTTACCTGCACTGATGATAGTCATTGTTTGGATGGGGGGCTTTTATCCATTTCCGCAGTCACACAATCATTCAATCAGTAGCTGAACTGGGTTCCACACAGTCACAAGAACAAATGAATCGAAAAAGCCTCAAAAACAAACCGCAAAATAAATAGCAAAAACAAAAGCGCCAAACTTAATCCCTTCCAGAAGTCCGTATGACTTCCGAAATGTTTGAAAACCAAGGCACAGCTTCTGATTGGTGCAAGTGCCCTGGAAACAATAGCCGACAGCCGCATCAGATGTTCGGCTTCCAAAAAACGTTCGAAAACCGGAACACTTACTTCTGGGTTTTCAGAGTTTGAGAACCAAGGCATTTGAGAACTAAGGTACCACTGTATCCAGCAGTGAAATGAGGGCTGGGAGAGAAAAAGTGGGAAGCACCTCAGATCCTACCCACTGCCATTTCGGGCCCCACCCACTGCTGAAAGAATCCTGCTCTTGATAGTGGAAGAGTGAGGGAATCTTGCTTTCTGATGATATGCACATCCCCCAAGGCCTGTTGGAAATTTGAGAATGTACACCCTGCCCCCGGTATATATCTTTATTGAGTTTACAAGAACACAAATTAAAATGAAAGCAGTGGAAACTCATCTGGGAAAATACAAATAGTAAAGCACGAACATATGAGAAGGGAAGCAATTTAGTAAGTATACATTATAACTTCATCGTTAATATCATTATCTAAACATTAACTTTTACAGGGTTTGAGAAGGAGAAGTGAATTAAAAGTTCCATAATCAGAAGAACGCCGGGGATGGCAAAGAATAATCTTTTCTCAGGCTCACATAGCTAATGAACATCTTCCACGTTGTCTCAAATTAGTCCTTTTTCTTTTTGTCCCATGATAACTTTTAATTTTTTGTGTTCGTTTCTCTAAAAGAGTGCATATCCAAACTCTCCGGTACTGCTGATCAGTATGTATGCAATGAAATGTCTTTGAGTTCTGTGTTGTGACCGCTGTCGTGGCTGAAAATGGATGGTTCTTTATGACTGAGATCTAAACTTGCATCAAGAAACAAATGTAACAGTGTCAATGTTCTGGAGCTGTTCGGCCGGGCCTTTGGTCGGGGCTCAGTCTGACCCCTCTCCTTTTACAAGACTCTGCATATAAGTGGCCTCTCTAACTCTTCTCACCGGCTGATACAAATAGCTGAGCCTGGTGAGTACTGAATGTTCCCAATTTATAATTTGCGGGTAGCCATCTGATCTTATTTTGATTTTAATCTGATTTTAAGCTGTATCTTAGTCGATTGCTGAATTTTATGTCTTAATGTATTATATATTTTGATGTAAGCCGCCCTGAGCCTGGTTCTGGCTGGGGAGGGCGGGATATATTATTATTATTATTATTAATGCTCAAGAGAGGTGTACCACTGACGAGTGATCAAACCAATTTCCTGGCGCATTTGCTTCTGAAAGGCCTGCACTTGGGGACATTCCCACCACATATAGAGGCACATACCAGCCATACTGCAGTGTAGGAGCTGCACATGGACTTATCAGACATAACTTTGACATCAGATACCATTTATGGAATTTTTTAGTGATACTTCCCTAGTGGTAGCAGATGCTCTTTTATACGGTGGATTCAACCAGAGAGAGTTCCACTCATCTGCTTCTGCCTGCCTATCCAAATCTTTTCCCCAAAATATGTGTAACAAATCACTTGGTCCCTTGGTGGATTCTGAAAGCCATCTACAAAATCCAGTCAATATCTGCAAATTTCCCATCTAAGATTATGGGCAGCATTCGTTGAATGAGCCCTGTCAGTGGAAGCCTTGGGCAAGGACTTCTGCTTATGCAGTGGGGCTTCCATCCCCTTGCATACCCTATGGGTGATATATGACATATCATCCAAAACTGATTTGAAGTCCATATCATGATATCGGTTTCATGATGTGTGTGTCTGTGTGCTATGCAAAAATTATGATGTGGGGGAAACACTGAAGCCAGCCAATGCTTCTCTCAATTCCTGCAGCCCCTGTTTATTCTGCCTCATGCAGGGGGTCGTAATTTATAATAGCAGTCCCAGGCCAAAATCACCATGTGGGGAAAACCGTAAAGACAGCCAATGCCTCTATATAGCTCCATCTTTATTTCAGACATTGTGATATACCGATATATCATGATGTTTAGCAAATGATATATCATGATGTTGAAAATCAGATATTGCCCACCCCTACCTCATGCATGCCAAAATTGGGTCAGGGTGTGTGTGCAAGAACCCATGGAACAGTGTGCAGTGGAGGAGAGGACAGTTGAAATATTTGTGCAGATGGGATGATGGGAAGAGCACAGTGTTGAATTCTACCCATTGCATATTGACCTGGAAATGTGCATAGTTCCCTCTTCCTGGAAGGGTTATGTGAACTTTCCCCAAGAGGCCTGGTGAATGTGCACACTAGCCAGTTGTTCTGCACATTAATCACTCAACTTACATTCATATATATATAATGATTCTGAAGGCCTTGGGAAAAAGCAGACTTAAGAACAAAAAACCTATCAATTAATGGTTATAACTCTCTCTGGGGTTGGCCAGTTAGTGAATAAAAAATAGATTTGCTTACTGCTTGATTCCTTACAGCATCCTTTTCCTGGTGTAACATCACACAACCTTCAAGTTTTTGATGAGCACAGCATATGGGTCCATGTATTGAGCTGGGCTGTGCAAAATATCTGCTGCAAGGTTTGTCAGAAGGATAGGAGGAGTTCTTTGATCTTTTCAAATACGCTCCCCCACCCTTGGCCTGGATAAAGTGCATGCAAATCATAATTAAAATCATGTCAGCTTTTTCATTTCCACCCTCCCCAACTTTCTCCACTTCTTTTGCTAATAGGTCTTCTCTTGCGTTTGGTTATAGATCCAGGTGGCACAATTCATTTCAGCTACGGAAGAACAATTCCTTCCCTTTCCCAAGGCGTCAAGAAATAGGCAGCTCAATGCTTTTCATACCACAAATACAAACCAGATATTAAATAAAAGATTAAAAGAAAATCTGGGCAGCTTCTTCTGGGAACCACTTCAATGGCCCTTATAGAGACGGGGACTATCTTTACCACTGCACACCTTCCTCCATCACTTTCTGTAGTCATGACTTCCCTGAATCCCTCTTGCTGTCAGCAGTTATGAGATCACATAGAGCAACAGAGGGAGCTACTTGATACCAAGGCAGAATATTGGTCTATCTAGCTCAGCCCTGTCCAGACTGTCTGGCCATAGCTTTGTGTGGTTTCAAGTGGTGAATGTTCCCAGCCATATCCGTAGATGCTGGGGACTGAACCTGGAATATTCTGCCTGCAAAGCAAGTGTTCTTCTGCCGAGCTACAGCTCTTCCCCAACATGCAAATTTCCTAGCAGCTAGGATGTATTGTATATGTTTTTTTTATAATATTGTAAATTGCTTTGGGGTGCCTCATGGGACTTGATTCATAACTGAAACAAAGAAACAGCAACAACTCTTGGACTATCATGGCAAGATTGATTCCTAACTTTCGGTGTGGAAAATAAGAGCCCATGTTTAATGCCCCAATGCTTTTCCTCATTACTCCTCACCTGCTGCTAATGTCACATATGGTCCAAGGTGCTACTTCCATCCACCACTTTCAACAAAGGCATTTGTACTTTAGGTGCAAAATATACTGTTGAAGTACAGTTGTACCTTGGAAGTCGAACGGAATCCGTTCCAGAAGTCCACTTGACTTCCAAAACGTTTGGAAACCAAAGCGCAGCTTCTGATTGGCTGCAGGAAGCTCCTGAAGCCAATCGGAAGCCGTGGAAACCCCATCAGACATTTGGATTCTAAAGAACGTTCACAAACCGGAACACTCACTTCCGAAATT
This sequence comes from Podarcis muralis, assembly GCF_964188315.1. NCBI lineage: Eukaryota > Metazoa > Chordata > Lepidosauria > Squamata > Lacertidae > Podarcis > Podarcis muralis. The sequence continues at coordinate 20,408,996 of NC_135655.1, read as the reverse complement.
GCGGCATTCGGGAGCCAAAACGTTCGAGTACCAAGGCGTTTGGGATCCAAGGTATGACGTCCTTTAGATGTGAGAGTAGCTCAGCTGGTAGAGCATGAGACTCTTAATCTCAGGGTTGTGGGTTCAAGCCCCACATTGGGCAAAATATTCCTTGAAGGGAGTTTGACTAGATGACCCTTGGGGTCCCTTCCAAATGAACCTCAGCAGCTGTGGCATTTCAAATGGCAGATTCTGCTCTGCAGCCAGTGCCTTAGTGGCCATGCATTCACTAGAGACAATCCTCCCATGCTTTCTCCCACTTGGAGGGTCAAACAACTTGTGGTGTGATAATTCAGTTATTGGAATTCCTGACAACTTCTTTTATTTTGGAGAAAGCAGCTGTCTGGGGTGTGTGTGTGTTACAGTTTGAATTGAGGCTGTTGTACATGCGGGTAGCTGACCCTTTGCTCCCAGGCCTTGGCCTTGGTCCAAATGCCAACTTGGGGAGGATCTAGTTAGGGCAACAGTGTAGGAGAAAGGATTAGAAACCCTCTTCCAACACCACAGTTCTAATCCATTTGCAAGGTGGAGGTATGTACCTGCCGTTGTTTTTTAAATATAGCATGAAAACAGAAACTCTCACATCACCCTGAGTTCTGTTTCAGTGTATCTGAAGACGTGTGCATGCACACGAAAGCTCATACCAATAATAAACTTAGTTGGTCTCTAAGGTGCTACTGGAAGGAATTTTTTTTTATTTTGTTTGACCCTCACTTTTGGTATCTGGAGACCTTGGAGGAAGGATCTGAATGGTGAAGAACGACAGCTGTGGCATCTCCAGCTCGGCAGTCCAACAAACCTATCAAGTTTGGCCTGTAGGCCTAGATCAGATGAGGATCTGGCCCATGGAGCCAAAAAGGTACCTTACTTGTGTCTTAGAGGAAAACTTGGCACCTATCATTTTCCCATTCCAGTGCTGCGAAAGCCTATTTGATTGCAGGGTATCTGCTATTGCAGAAGATTTTAGCCTGGTCTGTATTTTAAGGATTTGGGTTTTAATTGTATTTGCCTTAGATGCTCTTGTCCTGAAGCCAGTTTCCTACTGTGACTGTTTAATTTGGATGAGTTTTAATCGCACGGTGACTCACTCTGGTGCCAGTTATGACGAGGGGCGGGTGAGGATATTTAATAAATATTCTTATTAAGTAAACATTTGCATTGGCTGGAGTCTGCCCCATAGCCATGAAAGGGAGCACACCTCAGGGCAGTTCACATAATCAAGCTGTTACTGGAATGTACTGAGATCAGGTGCACCATATCTTGGGGGCCAAAGGCATCTGGAACCCCTCAATATTTGCTTCAAGGGAGCTGGGCCCCCTCAATCTTGAGGCAGCCCTGTGCATGTTGTGTGTGTGATGTCACACCTGTGCCACAACCTCCTCCTTTGCACACATGATGTGCGTTGCGCATGTGGTGTGTGCCATTATTGGGGTCAACCCAGTGCCTCTCACTGGGAGACTGTGAGTAGACAGGCAGACAGACAGACAGACAGACAGACAGACAGACACACAGAGAGAGTTCAGTTGGTGGAGGTACACACATTTCGTTTATGAGCTTCAGAGAAGTCTGGGTTTTGCAAGAGCAAATGATTTGTCATTTGAACTTGCCTTAACTTTTGAAAGTGCACCTTTCAGCAGGACTCACCATGCAACATTTATGAAACCCGCACAAGCCTTTTGGAAGAAAAGCAAGAGTGGAAGTTTTAAGTCGGATATCTGAGATTTCCAATAGGGCTCGCAATGTGTCTGTAGAACAAGGCCATTAAAAGTGATTTGGTGTGACATTCCTAGCACGCCACAAAAGAAGGGAGAAAGGAGCCTTTTCATTAACAATAACCCTCATGCTCTTCAAGCTCCTGGAGCAGTGCTGCATGGGACGAGGTGCCTCTTCAGATATGGTCACCTTCTGCATCTCCTTGATGCAGAGAGGCAATGTGTAATTAGGAAACTGGCTAGAAACATCAAGTTAATATTTTTCTTTCCATCCCAGCTCTGTTCCCTGTGATCACAATAGCAACTCCCAGATTCTCTCCAGCTGTGGCAGCTGTGGTATGCATGGTATTTATTCATTAAAATCTGCCTTGAAACACTCCTCCATTAAAAATACTTTAATGCTGCATTTCAATGAAAAATTGCCCATATATGCAGGCATGACTTACATTTATATTTTGAGTTGTTTGAATTGATTGTTGACTGCAGGTTTGTTTAATGGATCTAATGTCACTGTGTGCTTTGTTTTTATTTATTTAACAAAATCACCATTTAACAATTACAACTAGCGAGAAATAAGAGCTGGTACAATTAAATACAAAGGGACGTGGGTGGCGCTGTGGGTTAAACCACAGAGCCTAGGACTTGCCGATCAGAAGGTCAGTGGTTTGAATCCCCGTGACGGGGTGAGCTCCCGTTGTTCGGTCCCTGCTCCTGCCAACCTAGCAGCTCAAAAGCACGTCAAAGTGCAAGTAGATAAATAGGTACCGCTCCAGTGGGAAGGTAAACGGCATTTCCGTGTGCTGCTCTGGTTCGCCAGAATCAGCTAGTCATGCTGGCCACATGACCCAGAAGCCGTACGCCGGTTCCCTCGGCCAAGAAAGCGAGATGAGCTCCGCAACCCCAGAGTCAGTCACGACTGGACCTAATGGTCAGGGGTCCCTTTAACTTTACCTTACAATTAAATACGGTACATTCATACGGCCAGTGATCTTGGGTTTCCCAGCAACCGTTTCTTTGAGCCACCAAATGCCTGCATGAAAAGTAAGCAGTGGCCATGAAAAAGGCAAATTCCATGCTATGGATCATTAGTGAATCTACATTTTTGAGGCCCTGAGGCTTGATCTGTCATGGGGGCTGGCGGGCATTGTAGCCAGCAAGAAGGTCTGGGTATCATCTTCAGTGGACTTGTTCCACGACAGGTCACTCCACCTTTACAGCATCTGTGCTACTGACGCCCAATCTTTTGGCTTGTTGAAAGATATGCAACAAAAAATTGAGTTGTGCAAATCACATTGGGTCTACTAGACTCCCCCCCCCCCCAAATAAAATTAAGCAATGTGGACTAAAGTCACTTTTGGAGTCCCTCCAGGATTGGGGCCCTGAAGCTTAAGCTTCATTAGTTTCATAGTAGATCCGTCTCTGGTAAACATCCAATGAACCTGAATGCTGGGAGATTCAAGACAGATAAAGGAAAGTGCATCTTCAGACAGTGCATAGTTAAAGTATGGAACCTGCTCCTTCAGAAGGCAGTGAAGGCCACCAATCTAGGTGGCTTTGAAAGAGAATTAGACGAATTTGTGGAGGAGAGGGCTAATGATGTCTACTTGCCATGATGGCTATACTCTGCTTCCATAGTTCGGGGATACACTCCTGCTAGGGAACAACAATGAAGGAAGGTGTGGAGCAGGACCGGAGGTGGATGTAGCCTGGGAGGGGATGTGATTTAGTGAGAGTCCACAGGCTAAGGTAAAAAAGGTAAAGGTAAAGGACCCCTGGATGGATAAGTCTAGTTAAAGGAGACTATGGGGCTGTGGCGATCATCTCGCTTTCAGGTCGAGGGAGTTGGTGCTTGTCTGCAGACAGCTTTCCGGGTCATGTAGCCAGCATGACTAAACCACTTCTGGTGCAAAGGAACACTGTGATGGAGGCCAGAGCACACAGAAACACCGTTTACCTTCCCACTGCAGTGGTACCTATTTATCTGTGTCTCCGAAAATTTTTACACATCACTTGGGAAGACAGGCGAACCAATATCAGTGTACTGGAAGAAGCAAAGATCACCAGTGTTGAAACAATGATTCTTCAACATCCACTTTGTTGGACTGGTCATGTTGTGCGGATGCCTGATGATCGTCTTCCAAAGCAACTACTCTATTCTGAACTTAAAAATGGAAAGCGTAATGCTGGTGGTCAACAAAAGAGGTTTAAAGACTCTCTCAAGGCAAATCTAGAAAAAAGTAGTATAAACACTGACAACAGGGAAACCCTTGCCTGCGAGCGCTCCAGTTGGAGAACTGCCTTTACCAAAGGTGTCATGGGCTTTGAAGACTCTTGAACTCAGGACACAAGGAGAAACGTGCTAAGAGGAAGGCACGCTTGGCAAATCCACACCGTGATCAGCTCCCACCTGAAAACCAATGTCCCCACTATGGAAGGACGTGTGGATCCAGAATTGTCCTCCACAGACACCTACGAACTCATTGCTAAAACCGTGTTTATGGAAGACAATCTTACTCGGCTACGAGTGATCGCCAAAGAACCTATTTATCTACTTGCACTGGCATGCTTTCAAATTGCTAGGTTGGCAGGAGCTGGGACCGAGCAACAGGAGCTCACCCGTCATGGGGATTTGAACCGCCGTCCTTCTGATCAGCAAGCCCAAGAGGCTCAGTGGTTTAGACCATAGCACCACCCACATCCCCTACAAGCCTGGATAGAAAGTCTCCAGCCCTGAGGTTCTGCATCTCTGGTGCAGATGGTGGTAGGGGTGAGCCAATGGAGATGCAACGGAGGTGTAGGGCACCAGGAATGTGGACTTGCTCTCCCACTCATGCAATTCCAATTTTGTGAAGAGCAAATGCCCAACTAGGACTACAGTTTGATGGCGCATATCATGATTATTTCTAGTCTGATTCTCTGTCTGACGTGAGATATTGCACATGGGCATAAGGATCCTTTTCAGTCTGCCGCATGCACTGCAGTGACGGAGAGGGGAAAGTGTCTTTGGTTCTCCAATCTTGCAGATTTAACATCTGCTCAAGCCCTTCTTCTTATTCTTATTATACATGCAAATAATACTCAGGCTTCTCCTTTTCTTCTGGGCATGAAATTAGAGAAAAATTCCAAAGAGAAGACAAACGCTAATAAAAACCACATCTGTTCAAGGTACTTGAATGGGGTTTAGGCAGATATGATTGAAGCAAAAGTCGAGTCCTGGAGGCTTATATGGAAAGCCAGAGCAGGAGACTTCCCACGAGTATGCAGAAATGTAAATTAGAAGCAATCAGATTGTTTCTCTAGTTAGAGGCGTAGGGAGTTTTTAATCCCCGGGACGTATTTGTTCCTGACCTGATTTTTGTACTTTACGCTAAAGATATGCTAGAAAAGCAAAATGGTCCAAGAAGTTATTACCAGCCATTCAAAATGAGCCCCACTAGCATGTGAAAAGATTGACTACGCTGCATGGAATCAGTGTTCACGCATGTGCGTTTAAAAAGACAGGTGCATTAGAGATGAGGTCTATTTCTTTACAGTCCAATTACGCAGAGTTAAGCCCATTTAATTCAATGGGGCTTACTCCCAGGTGAGGTCAGGAACAGCGGCGGAGCATATGCTGCTGCTGCCCGGGGCAGGTGCGCAGTGCACTGGGGGCGGTATGTGCTGGAGGCAGTGTGTAGAGGGAGCCCGCTGCAGTCGCACCAGCCCTCACCACTGCTTCAAATCAGCCTGTTGAGCCTGATCGGTCTGGTTGTGTCCTCTCAAAAAAATGTGCCCAGGGCCACGGTCCCCCAGTTCCCCATGCTATGCCACTGGTCAGGATTGCAGCCTATCCTGTTTTATTGCCATGAATATAGTCAGATATCCACACCATATATTTAAAGCATGCAGCTTCCTCCTAAGAATCCTGGGAGCTGTAGTTTGTTAAGGGTACTAAAACCTCCCAGGGTGGTTTAACAATTAAGGTAAAGGTAAAGGTACCCCTGCCCGTACGGGCCAGTCTTGCCAGACTCTAGGGTTGTGCGCTCATCTCACTCTATAGGCCGGGAGCCAGCGCTGTCTGCAGACACTTCCGGGTCACGTGGCCAGCATGACAAGCTGCATCTGGCGAGCCAGTGCAGCACACGGAACGCCGTTTACCTTCCCGCTGGTAAGCAGTCCCTATTTATCTACTTGCACCCGGGGGTGCTTTCGAACTGCTAGGTTGGCAGGAGCTGGGACCAAACAACGGGAGCGCACCCCGCCGCGGGGATTCGAACTGCCGACCATGCGATTGGCAAGTCCTAGGCACTGAGGTTTAATTAATCCCTCCCAATTAGGGACTCTCACCTCCTGTGGTTTCCAGCAACTGGTAACCGTGGGACTGTGGCTGGCTACACACCAACCAATGCCCCCAAGATCTGCATGTGTCAGGGAGTGGGCAGAGGAGGAATGGTGGAGACCTCCTCCCCATCCTGACCCTTCCAGGGAGGAGGAAGAGGAAGATGGTATAGATTCACAACAGGGGTTGGAGGGAGATCAAAGCTCAGAGGCAGGTGAGGAGAAAAGTTGGGAAATATTGGGAGAGGAGGAGCAGGCAGCAGCTGGCTGACACATCATTAGAAAGCATTCCAAGACCCACTGTCTCCCAGAACCTGGCGAGCCTTAAAAGTAGGAGAGCAAAGAGCTCAAAGACAGAGGGCACGTAGCAGCACCCATAGAGGAGACGATGAGAATGATGAATGAGGAAGTAGGAGAGATGGGGGGGGGGTGGAGATGATGATGATGGTGGTGGTGGTGGTGGTGATGATGATGATGATGATGATGATGATAATAATAATAATAATAATAATAATTTATTTCTACCCCGCCCATCTGGTTGGGTTTCCCCAACCACTCTGGGCGGCTTCCAACAGAAGGTTAAAAATGCAATGAAACAGCAGTCATTAAAAACTTCCTTAAACAGGGCTGCCTTCAGATGTCTTCTAAATGTCATGTAGTTGTTTATTTCTTTGACATCTGATGGGAGGGCACCAATTGGCCGACGAGGCCCAGGAGAAAGGCCTCTGGTTTCTTCAAGAAGGTATATTTAAATACCTTTTTCATTTCATTATATATCATCTCCCAGAAAGCCTTAATCCTTGGGCACGTCCACCAAAGGTGAAAGAATGTACCTTCAGTTTCTTTGCATTTCCAACATTTATTATCGGGCAAATGATAGATTTTTGCAAGCTTGACTGGTGTCATGTACCACCTGTATATCATTTTCATAATATTCTCTCTTGTCTTTATACTTTCCTGGGCGACTAGCCGGGAGCCACTGACAGCATCCTGACAGTATGTTGGGTGTAACATCTGGAAAAGGTCACTGATTCACATACATCTGTATGTCCATAGGCTTGCTCCTTTCCAAGGCCACAGAGTGAATGTGTAAACTCTAAGAGCGGGTATGTGATGCACTGAACTGGGGGGTGGAGCTGGTTGCTGTAAGTTCTCCTGTTTCCTCCATGCATTGGCTGTATATGTTAAGGGATTCACTTGTACTTCCTTCTTTCCATGGAGAAAGCAGGACCACACCTGCTTCCTAAATCATATATTACTACTACTTAGCCAGCCCAGCCCCTTAGACCAATAAATAATGGACTAGCATCACTATGCTGCAGACCTCCTTTGCTGACCTTTCCTCCTCCCGACACCATCCCAAAGCAAACATCTAATAATAAATTACACAGTTATGTTCTCATTTGTTCCTGTGAACATCCAGAGTGAAGGTGTTCAGCGGTTAAGCTATTCCTCTTGAGATGGAATCAGCCAGCTTAGCCTGAAATCCACGACACCATCATGTCAATCAAATAATTCTTTGTGGGCATGTGATGGGCATACGGAGTTCCTCTGGTCACAAAGGCATGCCCACTCCTTCCAACAAGGTGATAAGTTCGGTGGCCTCACAGAGATGTACACTCCAAAGCTGCTGTTTTTTTCTGAAGCAAATGAAGAAGCTGGCTGACTAAGAAGCACTGAGAGTGTGTGCAATGTGTTTTGTGCATTGGAATGAGTAATGGGGGAGCAATTCAATTCACTTCTCATTTTAATGCAGACCTACCTAATCTGCACTCCCTGATACAATATGCAAACTGAGACACAGCTATCCTTCAAAATCCACTTTCTTGAATCTTGTGATGCCGTTCTCCAACCAAAAAATGTGTCCAAATTCTCTCTCTCTCTCTCTCTCTCTCTCTCTCTCTCTCTCTCTCTCTCTGTGTGTGTGTGTGTGTGTGTGTAGTTAGGCCTCAGCACAGAAGGGTTATGTGCAACTTCAGTCCATGTGGCTGGTATTCAGTACAACACCTCTGGCTTGGCCTTTGCCTGGTAAACAGAGAATAAATTCTTACTGAAATATACTCGGAGTCGAGTGTGGATTTCATGCTCTTTATTCAGCTCATAGCAGCAAGGAATGGAAGTTTCCCCGAACTGTCTGCTTTATATACATTATTTACACAATGGGCCCCACGTGCTTGGCTAGTTCTGGATTCTCCTGTAGGCCAATCAGGTTGCGGATTCACTTCCACCTGGAGCTGGAATGGGTGGCTCCTGCGGACCAATCAGACTGCTGCATTCTGGATCCTATTGTTCTAGGACCAACCAGACTGCTGCATTCTGAATCCTATTGTTCTAGGACCAATCAGACTGCTGCATTTTGGATCCTGTTCAACTCAGTACATAACACTTACCTTCCGCTCCTGACCACTGGGACCCTGGGACTACATCCTCATCAAACATTGAAAACACTTTAGGCAGGCATGGCTTCTCCCAAAGAATTCTGGAGGGTGTAGGGTGCTGAGAGTTTGTAGGAGACCCCCTATCCCCCTCACAAAGCTACAATTCCCAGGAGTTCCCTGTGAAGTGGAATTGTTAAACCACTTTGAGAATTGTAGTTCTAGGAGGGGGAAGGGGATCTCCTAACATCTCTCAGCACCTGTAACAACCTACAGCTCCCAGGATTCTTTGGGGGAAGCAATGAATAATTAAAGAGGCATTATGATGCTTTCATTGTAGGGTGTATGTTATGTATGTATGTATGTATGTATGTATGTATGTATGTATGTATGTTACGTTTGCCTGAGCTTGAGTCTGGACTAGAATCCAAAGTCCTGTGTTGTGATTCAATACATGATATCCAATCCCATAGTATTGTCAGGGTTTGGGCTACTGGCATTGGCTCTTAAGCTCTTGGTTATGATTTGCAGCTTGGGGATTTAGATAGCCAATCACGCTGAGAGTGGGAGTGGCCCAGGCCTTCAGAAATATATATAAGCAGTTGCTTTGCCCTTGTTTGACTGTTCTGTGCTGTTAGTCATCAGCTCAATAAAGTCTCTTGTTGTAATCACTGTGTCTCACCTCATAGAAACCCACATACACATCTGTGTGAATGCAGCCTACATATGTTGAGGAGCATATGCTCTAGGTTGCAGCAGGGTGTACACATGTAGTTGAATAAAGTAGGAGCAGGGCTTTCTTCAGCCGGAACTCAGTTCCGGCACCTCTCAGGTGGGCTCCATTGACATTATAAAGGAACAAGGGAAGTGTTCATGGTGAGTTCTGGCACCTCTTTTTCTAGAAAAATAGCATTCTGAGATGGGAGAATGGGCCGCAGGAAGGGGTGCCATTTTGCAAGTATAAGATTAACAGACCAGGGACAGGACTGGTCAAGAACTTCTCTTCTTGGTGGTCTGTTGTTGTGGCTGAAGAAATGGCATCCCGGCTAGCAGTCTGAAGTGGCACAGTCCATTCTACCTCAATATTCTTCCATCTCATTTTGCTGCATGCATAGAGACCAGGCGTTTCTGTTGGAACAGCAGCTCAGGGTAGAAATATAATGCACACCCACTCCTCGTGACAGAATTTGAGAGCGTCTGCTTTGGAGGAGATAAATATGTCCAGTTTAGCAAAACGGCAACTGGATTGCTTGCATTCTTCAATATGCCCTTGACACATTTTTATTTATGAAATTTGCTGATATATCTGAAACAACTTACATCTGGGAGTCAGAGGAGAGAAAAAAATCGATAACTAAGCATGTCTATCTTTGCCACTGGTGTAAAGGGAGACAACAGAGGCAAGCCCTTCTGGAGGTTAAAACCAGCTTTCTATCTGAAATACAATAAGGTTGGTGGGCATGAAATTTGATAAGATCCTTAGCAGACCATTCTTAAGGCACAAGGGATTAAAATATCCAAATTACGTTGTGGTTTAAAGGATGCCCTTCATCGCAGCTTTTGTTCAGGGTTGCAAACTTTGTTATGAAGCAATTGTTGTGCCCAATTATTTGATCCTATAATGTTGGTTATTCTTTAATTTAAAACTTTTCATTGTGTTGCATTCTTGAAAAATGTAGAGCTATACAAAAAATAAAGGGGTGGGTCTAGACTTCCCATCATGCTTAGAGTAGACCCGTTGAAATAAGTGACATTTACCCTATTTTTTGTTCTATAAGACACATTTTTCCCCGCCTAAAAAGTAAGGGGAAATGTGTGTGCGTCTTATGGAGCGAATGCAGGCTGCACAGCTATCCCAGAAGCCAGAACAGGGAGAGGGATCGCTGCGTAGTGCTCCCTATCACTGTTCTGGCTTCTGGGATAGCCGCGCGAAGCCTCTTCAGGGCAGTGGGGAGCCTTCTGGGATTCAGATTTTTTTTATTGTTTTCCTCCTCCAAAAACTAGGTGCGTCTTATGGTCTGGTCCATCTTATAGAGTGAAAAATACGGTAAGTATGTACCTTTGATTTCAATGAGCCAACTGCAAGCATGACTATGGCACCTTCTGCACTGCACATTTAAAGCAATATCCTAAACAGACATGTCATCCCACAAAGTATGTATTCAGTGTTCTGCATTTTGCCTGAGCTTGAGTCTGGACTAAGGATTCTGAGCCCCTGTGTTCTGATTCGGTACATGATATCCTCTGCCATTGGCCCTTAAACTCTGACTTATGATTCGCAGCTTGGAAGTTCAGACAGCCAATCACATTGGGAGTGGGAGTGGCCCAGGCCTCCAGAAGTGTATATAAGCAGTTGCTTTGCCCTGTTGTCCAGTTCTGTTTGTTCAATAAAGGGTCTTGCTGTTATAACTGTGTCTTGCCTTCAGTGCAGGATCTGACCACTTTAAACAGCCATGACTCCCACCCAAAAATGCTGGACTGTAGTTTAAGGGTACTGAGGGTGATAAGAGTTGCTAGAAGGCCCCTATGGAGCTACAGTTCTCAAAATTTCTTAACTGTCAATTAATCTAACTTGGATAATTTTTGCTCTGTAAGAGGAAGAGGGGTCTCCTGACATCTCTCAGCACCCTTAAACTACAGCCCGGCATTTTTGTGTGGGAGTCATGGCTGTTTAAAGTGGTCTGATCCTGCTTTACACGTATAGTACAGATGGGGCTTTAGCCTGGATCCAATCCATCAGTGTTATGGAGGACTGTTTTCCTCCTCTCTGGACTCAGCTAGACTGGTAAAGAAAAAACAATTTATATATATGGATTGTATACCTTCAGTATATCTGAAGGAGTGTCTCCATCCCCATCGTTCAGCCCGGACACTGAGGTCCAGTTCTGAGGGTGTTCTGGTGCAAGAAGTGAGGTTACAGGGAACCAGGCAGAGGGCCTTCTCGGTAGTGGTGCCTGCCTTGTGGAACACCCTCCCATCAGATGTCAAGGAAATAAACAACTATCTGACTTTTAGAAGACATCTGAAGGCAACCCTGTATTGGGAAATTTTTAATGTCGAGATATAAATAATAAAATTATTATTATTATTATTATTAGTAGTAGTAGTAGTAGTAGTAGTGATATAACATTGTGTCACCAGATGGCGATGTAGAGTCCTGTTTTTCTCTACCTGTTTTCCCTGTTTTAATTTACAACGCTTTAAACTGAAACGCTTCTTTGATGAGTCTAGATCCAGCCTCTTACCACCTCCTTCTAGGATAGTGGTGGAAACCCTGCCCACTGGCAGAGTTCATAACTTGGCCTACAGGGGCACTCCCCCCCCCCCAAGTCACACCTACTTGGCCCACAAATATGATGCCAGATGTGGGGCAAGTGGAAACTCAGTTGCAGAAGAACAGTCAAGAGTCTTAAATGAACTCTTAGTTGTCTCTTGGCAATATATTTAGTAACTTTTAAATTAGAATCTATGAGATATTAAACACTGGATAGTGCTGCATTTCAGTAGTTTTTGTGATCTTAAGTATGTCACTTTTAAACATTTTTGAATCCGGAAACAATTTTATTTTTAATTGTCTGAAATAAACTTCTTTGGAGAGAGAAACAGAGCCCACGGAATATGTTTATTGTCATATTGGCAAAATAACCTGAGACAAGATGGGGAAAATCGCTGTGGTAATTCTCTTAGGTTGTAGCAGGGAAACTCTCTATAAATTCACATATATAGATAGATCAGTAGGGATATATTTGGAAGCCCTGGTGCCCAGTGAAATAGCTATAATTCGTTCTAAACTGAATTTGAACCTAGCCTGTCAAAGCCATTTTCCCGCACAATGAACAGTATGGGAGAAGATGTAAAATACAGACTTCCATGAACCACACTATGAGATTATTTCGCTTTACTTTTTGTGCTTTAATATGTGTACCCACTTTAGTGCCCCAGGACTCCTCCAGTTGTGGCAGGGAGGCTTAAACACTGTCTCTGTCCTGGCTTCCTCTTTGGCCTCCCAAGATTCTCCCTCCCTTGACCTCAGAATAAGAGGGAAGAGGGTGAACAAACTCAGTTCTTCAGTCTTGTCTCCTAGCAGTGAAGCAAAAGCCACAGATTTGTCCTCTGTGACCAGGAACTTAATCTCACGAGAGTTCCTTGCCATCTTATGAGACTTTCTGGGCATCCTCAAGCTGAGATGGTCCTTCCCACTGCCATGGTAATGGGGATGCAGCTAACCTAGCCACTCACCTACTGTATTGAGGAATACATAAGTCTCCACATGACCACAGATGGATTACTGTCCTGCTGAGGATGCCACCTGAAAAGATGACAGTCAGATGAGGCAGGATGGGGAAGTGCTATCCATATTTGATTCACATGGGAGGCAATTACAGACATCCACACAAAAACATATGGATTTACCCAGGCAAGGGTGTCACAGAAAAACTTGGAGTCAGGAGATAATGATGTCCTTGACTCTTCACCTGAGTTTTTGGTGTGACATATGTCCACTTCTACAAACTACCAGTGTTGAAGCAATGATTTTTCAACATCAACTTCGTTGGACTGGTCATGTTGTGCGGATGCCTGATTATCATCTTCCAAAGCAACTACTCTATTCCGAACTTAAGAATGGAAAGCGTAATGCTGGTGGTCAACAAAAAAGCTTTAAAGACTGTCTCACGGCAAATCTAATAAAATGTAGTATAAACACCGACAACTGGGAAACACTGGCCTGCGAGCGCTTCAGTTGGAGAATAGCCTTTACCAAAGGTGTCATGGACTTTGAAGACACTCGAACTCAGAACGCAGGGGAGAAATGTGCTAAGAGGAAGGCATGCTTGGCAAATCCACACCATGATCAACTCCCGCCCGGGAACCAATGTCCTGTTAGTATCTTGGCTCACAGGCAGAGGTACCTGGCCTCCCCCGAGGCAATTGAGCAAGATACTGTGTTTACCATCCGTCTGCGACTGCCGGCAGGCTAGGTAAACAAACCCGGCGATTCTTCTCATTAGTCGTGAGAAAAACACACCCTCTGCTTTCCTCTTCTTCTCTCCCCCCCTGCATTCTCCCAGGGAGGGGAAATGAGACAGACAGGAGTCCTTTTTACATGTTTTATTCCTGTCACTCAACAGTACATAGAAATGTGACTGCTCCCTTCAGACTCCATTAGAAGAGTCACAACTCCGCCCTGCACTTCCAGCACAGGTCAGATGACATTCTGAGCTAACATCCGGTGCTCAGTACAGAGAATAGGCTCCACCTTTTCTCCAACAGTACATCTGCAAACCACAACATCCTGTTTTGCATTCCAGCCATCTGGAGCTGGCTTTTGCCTTGGTGCTTTTTCCTGACATGTCCCCACTGTGAAAGGACATGTGGGTCCAGAATTGGCCTCCACAGTCACTTATAGACTCATTGTTAAAACTGTGTTTATGGAAGACAATCTTACTCGGCTATGAGTGATCACAAAAGAAGAAGAAGAAGACTTGATGGGCACATGTCTATGTTGTTAGGCGTATTCAAGCACAAAAAACAGAAGCCTTATGTTGAATTGGAGTCTGTGACTGGGATATTTGTGGTTAACTTTGTTTCCTGATGACTTTTCTCAACATGGCTCCAGTGACCAGCTTCTCCTCTTCTTTCTCCTCCAGCTACACAGGGGAAGGAGGGTCAAAACTACTTCTCACTGGTGGCAGTGCTGTTATGTACTAAGCTTGGATCCTAGAACAATAGGCAAGTAGGATCCTAGAATGCAACAACTGATTGGCTTGCAGAAAAAGACCAATCAGGCTCCAGGAGGAAGTTAATCTGCCTATTAGGCTGGTAGGATCATAGAATGCAACAACTGATTGGCCTGCAGGAAAAACCAATCAGGCTCCAGGAGGGAAGCAGAATCAGCCAATCAGATGGGACTCATTGTGTAAATAATGTATATAAAAGCCTGAGGTTTGGGGGGCAATTCAATCACTGTTTTACAAACTGCAATAAAGAGCGTGAAATCACTACAGGACTCCGAGTATATTTCAAGTGCCAAAAGAAGTTGGAGGAGGAGCTGCTGGCCATTGAAGCTGTGCAGCCGCCATGTTCCTCCCAACATTCTGATGTCATGTGTGTGACGTTGCCCCCACCCCAATCGCCTTCACAAGCTGGCGCCTTTGTTTCCTATGGACATATCTAAAAGGTCTCATCCCTTATATACCAAGCTGATCACTGTGTTTTGCAGGAGAAGACAAATTCAAGATGCCATCTTATCAAGAGGTCTGCTGCACACTATGTTGAAATTGGGCCTTGAGTCTGGCAGTGCCCTTTGAACCTCTCTCTTGTTACACACCAGAGAACTGCCACCTCTGCTGGCTTTCCTTCATCATTTGTTGTAGACTTTCTGCTTTCAACAAGCTTTCTAAGTGAAGGTCTTTTTTTTTTATATCGCCATCAGGATCTGAATTTTGAAATCGTTTTCTATATGCAGTTGCTGGTACATACACATTTTCAATTGTTTAAACTGTTTTTACATAGGTAATTATTTGGATATGTTTTTTATTAGATTGCTTCATAGGAAGCAATTCATAATGAATAATAGTAACAACAAGGATAATATATTTATTTTCCTGTGTGGCAAGAAACTGGATAATAATTTTCATTTCATGCAGTCATCGTAGCTCTATTCAGACGTAATTGCCTGTGCAAGAAAAATACATGAAGTCAGAAGCAGGGCCATTCTGGCTAGCCAGATTCAGCTACCCTATTCCACAAGCAGAAGCCAGCACAAGGACTCCTACTACTGCAGCTGAGCTTTCCACCTCCTCCTCCTGTGCACTCCCCAAGTTCACTCTGAAAGTTCAGGAGAATCCCCAGTAAGGTGCATGGGAGGAGGAGAAGAGGAGAGAGAGAGTTGAATTTCACCCCACTGAATTACACTCTGTTGAGTTTCATCCTGTAGGTGCTGTGGTCTAAACCACCGAGCCTCTTGAGCTTGCCAATCAGAAGGTCGGCGGTTCGAATCCCCACGACGGGGTGAGCTCCCGTTGCTCTGTCCCAGCTCCTGCCAACCTAGCAGTTCGAAAACACGGCAGTGCAAGTAGATAAATAGGTACTGCTCCAGCAGGAAGGTAAACGGCGTTTCTGTGTGCTCTGGCTTCTGTCATGGTGTCCCATCACATCAGAAGTGGTTTAGTCATGCTGGCCACATGACCCGCAAAAACTGTCCGTGGTCAAACGCCGGCTCCCTTGGCCTGAAAGTGGAGATGAGTGCTGTATCTCATAGTCAAATTTGATTGGACTTAACTGTCTAGGCATCTTTTACCTTTTCCTTTTCCTGTTGGCCCCAACTAAGGATGCAATTTGATTCTAGGTACTGGTTTAGATTACAAGTAAGTGGACTCACTTTTCACTTTTCAACGTTTCTCTTCAATTATTCCTTCTCTAGTTTTACCTGTTCCTTTAGCTTGTTGAATATAATGTTATTCCTTACGTTTTTTATGACGATTTCAGAGCTGGCTGAAAACTCAATGAGCCAGTAATTGCCCACTGAAGTATGCATCTTGCTTGAGGGTTGCTGTCTGCTTAAGTGAGGATGAGGAGGTGATGGACCCCCCCCCATGAAGTTATTGTGTTTTTGGTCATTTTTTACTGTCAGCTAGCTAGCATATTAACAGCGTATATCGCCAAGGACATGAGCGACCCACCAGGCCCCCCCAAACCCAGCTCACATTTTTCAAGGCATGTTAGTTGTGGTTAATGGCTAACATAATCACCTCAACACAAATTATCAAGGAGCAGAAGTTGAAGTGAATACACATTTCAAAAGTACCTTGTTAGCAGGCAGTTAAGATAAACATTGGTGATGGTAGCTGACTAAATTGTACCAGAACAAATGTCGTAGTATTTGACAAATTCTGTAAAAAAACCCCACCAAACAATCAGCATAGGGAAAATCCACAGAATATTGTTCCAAGCAAGATTGCTTCGCAAGGAGACAAGTGGACTACAGGTCAGTTTGATATGCAGCCCGTTTGCACATTCCACCACCATTCCTCGTCTCAACAATTCCTTGTCTCAACAATTCAATGTGTTGCTTTCCATAATAAGCTTTAGAGAACTGGGTTTTCTGCAGTGCTTGATCCAGTAAAAAAAAGCAGCTGGCACTGGTCCAATGCAAAAATATAGAATAGCAAGTATATAATAATAATAATAATAATAATAATAATAATAATAATAATAATAATAATAATTTATTTATACCCCGCCCATCTGGCTGGGCTTCCCCAGCCGCTCTGGGCGGCTTCCAAAAAAATATTAAAATACTGTAATACATCAAACATTAAAAGCTTCCCTAAACAGGGCTGCCTTCAGATGACTTCTAAAAGTCTGGTAGTTGTTGTTCTCTTTGACATCTGGTGGGAGGGTGTTCCACAGGGAGGGTGCCACTACCGAGAAGGCCTGCTGCCTGGTTCCCTGTAACTTGGCTTCTTGCAGTGAGGGAACCACCAGAAGGCCCTCGGTGCTGGACCTCAGTGTAGAACGATGGGGGTGGAGACACTCCTTCAGATATACTGGAGATATACTTTCTTTTCTCTTCAGTATTCCAAGTCCAAATCTAATCCCAATATGCTTCTAATTACATAATCAGGAATGCAGTGAGGTCCAACCACTTGCACCACAACTCCTGCCATCCCTTCCTTCTTACCTTGCCTAGCATTAGTAGAATGGTTGGGAGACCTCACCAGAGACCTTGTTTCCTCACTTTCTGACAGCTGTTGGAATTTCTCCCCGGGGAGGCCATGGAACTCCTCAGCTGTTTAGAGGTGGTTGAGGTTGAACAAGTTGGAACCTAAGAAGAACATAAGCAGACTGCTGAATCAGGCCAGTGGCCCATCTAGTCCAGCACTCTGTTGTTACAATGGCCAACCAGATGCCTGTGGTGAACCCTCGAGCAGGATTCGAGCACAAGAGCGCTGTCTTCTCCAGTGGTTTCCTGCAATGGGTATTCAGAAGTATTAGTGCCTCAACTATGCAGTAGAAGAGTTTGGATTTGATATCCCGCTTTATCACTACCCGAAGGAGTCTCAAAGCGGCTAACATTCTCCTTTCCCTTCCTCCCCCACAACAAACACTCTGTGAGGTGAGTGGGGCTGAGAGACTTCAAAGAAGTGTGACTAGCCCAAGGTCACCCAGCAGCTGCATGTGGAGGAGCAGGGAATCGAACCTGGTTCCCCAGATTACGAGTCTATCGCTCTTAACCACTACACCACACTGGTTCTCAGTGTGGACATCATGGCTTGTAGTCATCGACAAGCCCTCTCCTCCATGAATTTGTCTAATTGCCTTTCAAAGCCATCTTGGTTGGTGGTCACTGCTGCATCCTGAGGGAGCAAGATCCATAGTTTAATCATGCTCTGTGGGAGGAAGTTATTTTCTTTGTCCTGAATCTTCCAACCTTCAGCTTCATTGGACATCTATGAGTTCTTGTGTTATGACAGATGGAGAAAAGCTTTTCTCTGTCCACTTTCTCGATGCCATGCATAATTTTATAAACTTCTATCATTACTTAAGGTACTTACCCCTGGTCACCTTTTCACTAAAATGTCCCAAACGCTGTAACCTTTGCTCACTCCACCTGCTGGATCATTTTGCTTGCCCTTTTCCAAACCTGTTTCCACTCTGTAATATCCAATTTGGAGCTGGAGTGACCAGAACTGTACACAGCTTATTGTTTTATTGTTGGCTGTTGGATTTATCCCTATCTTGGTCATGGAATGAATACGTTATTCTTGTATATTGTATTGTTCTTGTGCTTTTCAATATCGTTGTATGCCACTTTGCGGAGAAGCTTTCTTGAAAAGTGTGGTATTAATTTCGTAAATAAGCAAATGTGTCAGTTTCCGATACCCGTCACCTTTCTGTGACTTGTTCCGGCTGCTCCAGACTGTTTTCATCCCAATAGTTTTTTGGGAGGGAGGGGATAAAATGGTCAAAATGAATGAAAAATGAATTTCCATTCATTCATTTGCTTCCCCATCTGTTCCCATAACTAAGACAAATGAAACAAATGGGTCTCATTTGCTTTGTTTTCCATCCATTTTACAAAATGAATGTGCACCTCCAAAAATCTTATAAATAAGTTATATGCAATTCCCCACCAGCCCCTTCACTAGCACAGATATTGCTTCTAAAATCTTGCCTGTCAGGTGAGTGTGTGACTGTCTCAGAACCCTATTGGGTAATGCCTGTGATATCAATGATACAATTCCTTGGGGAAGTTATTCCCCTGCAGCAGGGGTGAGGAAGTTTTGTGACTCCACAGGCTAAATCTTTATTTTGCCTTGAGGGTAAAATATGACAGGTGAGTGAGGCCATTTACCTGTCAAATGAGCACCTTTGCAAGTCTTGCCCTCCTCTTTTAAACTCCTAGTCTTGGAGGTTTAATAGGAGAGTATGGGGATAGTTGCAAGGCTATGAAACAGGCCCTGTGCTCGTTTCAGTCTAAATTGGGAGTGTGCAGTGCAGGGATGTCTCAAAGGCTTTGCAAAAGTGCTGTTTGCAGCAGCTGCCTGCTTCTCCTTTAAATGAAGAAGAGGGGACAGCTGCTGCAAACAGTGCTTTTGAGAAGTGCTTTCAGGCAGTCCCCACTATTTCATTTTGGCTGAAATGGAAGTATGGTGGCTTCATTGAAGTGTTTCTCAAAATGTGTTTAGGATTGCAGCCTAAAGCTGTAGACTCACATTTACCTGAGCTTATAGGAGTTGCCACATATATGATTGTACCGCCATGTATTGTTTGTTAAGGGCTACTTTAGCTCTCTACTTTTATTTCTTTAGTTACAAACTTATCTCCCACTTGTTTTTCAGAAGAAATTCTGGATGGCCAACAACAACAACAAAATAGTGTTAAATGTAAAGTTCACAACTGAAGCAAATCATAAATTGAAACATTAGCATTTTTAGCTTCTCCTGTTGGTTCAAACGTTGGGCAGGGGGATGGTGAACAAACACAAACACAAATCTCATCCCCCTCACAGGAAGAAAAAACCCTTGCAAAATTAATGGATATGGAACATCTAAATATGAATGAAAGTCATCATATCAGTGGCTGTTAAAATAAAGGATCAAGATTGGAACTGTTGCATTTGGGCCAATTAAGAGTTTTGGAGATGGATGGAATAAGAACAACACCCCCTGAAATCCAGAGCACGGGAAGTCATGCAAATTGTTTGATTTGGCATTGGATAATTGGCTTTAATAATTGTATTATAATTTGGTATTGTATTAATGTGACTTTTATTGGGTTGTTGTAAATGAAAATTAATAAAAATTACTATAAAAATTCTCATCCCCTTTAGCATTTGCAGAAAGATTGTATTCATTCATGTTCAGAGTTGCTTAACACCGAAATTCAGCTATTACTTTCATTCCCTACTTATGCTCTTTCAAGAGACACCTGGCTGTCCACTGCTGGAAACAGAATACTTGACCAGAATACTTGACCAGATGAACCTTGGCCTGATCCAGGAAGCAATTTTTATGTATACACTTATGAAAGTGAATACCTTTTTCCTTTTCTTTTTCTCTCCCCCCCCCCTTCTCCTTCTTTCCAACCCAGCACTGGAACACATGTGACTGAGAAAGGAATGAACAGAATCTCTCCTTCACACTGGCACTGGCACTCAGACACTGGCATTTCCTCTTTGCTATATTGGCAGTGATCTCACACTACAAATACATCACACTTATCTCACCTATGCATGTGCCTGGGCATTTAATATCCCAAAGTGTATTTACAAGCACTTGCAAACAGATTGTGCACAGAAGAATCAACAGCTTTCCTTTTTGAAACAAAAAGGCAACACGGTTTTTATGTTGACTGAGATCCAGCTCAGGAAGTGCTTCAGAAGGTAAGAACATTCCCGAGGTTCATGTTCAAGCTAACAAATGGTTCTGAACTGGTGATTCAGTGCTCCTAGTCCACGTATATAGGGGACTTTAGCTTCTTCTGGTCTTCTCCAGTCTATCAGTCTACGACCAGCTGAGGCTGTATAGTCACATGACTTCTGCCCAATGTACCTTATGGAGATGCCTTTAGAGAAAAGATATCCATACTCCTGGGTCATTCCTTGCACACCATGTTAGCCATTACAGTCCTGAACAATACAGGAATGCACCCCAAGAAAGGGCTTCTTCAGCTATGTGTACTGCTGTTGCTACCTATTTTGATGCCCACCCTATAAATTTAAATGCACTGCAGCCATCTGGGCAAGTGATATTGGGAACTGTAGTTCTGAAAAGAGGGTAGGGCTGTCTACTAGAATATACAATTCTCAAGGTTCGTTCCTTAAGGAAAGTCAAGTTTCACATTGGCTTTAAATTTATAGTGGATAAAAAGGTAAAGGGACCCCTGACCATTAGGTCCAGTCATGATCGACTCAGGGGTTGCAGCGCTCATCACGCTTTATTGGCCGAGGGAGCCAGCGTTTGTCCGCAGACAGCTTCTGGGTCATGTGGCCAGCATGACTAAGCCCCTTCTGGCGAATCAGAGCTGCACACGGAAACACCGTTTACCTTCCCGCCGGAAGGTAACTTGCACTTTGTGCTTTCGAACTGCTAGGTTGGCAGGAGCTGGGACTGAACAACGGGCGCTCACCCCGTCGCAGGGATTCGAACCACTGACCTTCTGATCAGCAAGTCCTAGGCTCTGTGGTTTAACCCACAGCGCCAACTGCATCCCCACTAGAAAGCGGATGTGCATGTATGGTATGAATCCGGCCTGTCCAGCCCTCAGACCACACTGGTCCTCTTCTCTTCCTGCACAGTGGAGATCAAATCAACCACACCGGCATGTGGCTCTGCACTGGCAAATTAAAAATGCTGGGATTGGATTCCAGTTGCTTTCTTGATGTAGCAGGAGGTCAGAGGGCCAGTCCTACCATTAGGCAGAGTGAGGTGGCCTGCCTCAGGTGGCAGATCTTGGGGGACAGGGGCGCCAACTTGAATAAAATATTGGGGGCAGGCAAGTCCCGCCCTGCATAATCAATCACATGATGCAGTGCATGCAACACCATTTGAATGGCAATGTCCATCAACTTGGGGGGGGGGGCTTCAAATATTTTATTGGGGGAGGGAGGCAAAGGGACTTTGACCCCTAGGAGTTGGCTCCT
The DNA here is from genome assembly GCF_964188315.1 of Podarcis muralis. NCBI lineage: Eukaryota > Metazoa > Chordata > Lepidosauria > Squamata > Lacertidae > Podarcis > Podarcis muralis. Next base: position 20,387,406 of record NC_135655.1, on the reverse strand, counting down.
ATTTTGGGGAAAGTGAGAAGACAGCAGTGAGAGCCCCTCAGTTGTTCTTCCTGAGGTCCCTGAGCATTTTCCTTCTTTTGGAAGACAGGGCTGTGTTCCCCTGCCCCTTAACAAATAAGCTAGCCCACTGCCCTCAGGCACAGTGCAAAATGTAATCTCTGCTGGATAGAAGAATTGGCTATCAAAATGTTACCAGGAATCATGTCAGGGCATCTTGGCCTTTCGTCTGACCCTTATTATCACAGAATAAAGGTCCTCCTGCCTTTGGTCATTGGCCTTATTGCCTTCAGCAAATCAGGACCAGGGCAATATCCCCCCCCCCCCCAGATCCTGTTCTTCTTCATCTTTCTCGAGGAGGGAGAAAAGATACATCTGGTGAGTTAATCCCGTTGTTGTTGAACCGTGGCTGTAATGCCGAGCAAATCAGCACAAGTAAATATACACATGCTGTATAACTTTGCCAGAAGAACTTGGCTGAGCCAACAGATTTTCACTCCATGAGACAGGTTTCGCTGTATTTGTAGAGGTCTCTTTTTTAAACAACAACAACCCACAAACAAACTCCCCTTGAGGAACATTAAATTCAAAGCAATCACAAGATGCCCATCCCTTCCTGATGCTCACTAAGCTGCTGCTTGTTTCTCTGTATCATTCCGTATTGCTTCTCCAACCAACCAAACCATTTGTGTGTGTGTATATATCTATATCTATGTGCTTGCCTGGGTTTATTTGAACCCAGGGGCTGCCTTCCACTTCGAAAAAAATGAATACCATTTGATATGGGAAATGCCCGGGCATGTGAGAGCATTTTTCATCTCTGAAGAGTTCAGTTTCATTTGCTCTCCTCCTTCTGTGTTCCAAGCAGGCAGTGCAGAACGCTGTATAAATAGCCAAGCCTGTGCTACATCCAGTTTGAGATATCCAGGCATCCAGGAGGGGAAGGCACACGGCAGGGGGAAAGCACTGAGCAGCTTGCGAAACTAAAGATGATGTATATTTCAGACTCAATCTCCTGAGCAATCTTGGGAAGCTCGGATGGATTACAATAATACTTCAGCAAGGCTGCCGGCGTCCGTAAAGAGCTGTCACTTACCAAGGAGGATAAGAGCTGGAGAGAATGTCATTATTTCCTTTCCACGTAAGATAAATGTGAAGGGCTGATTCTGTGGACAGGATGAGCAGCACTGCAAAAGACGATGGCTTAAACTTTTAACATCTCTTCCAAGTGGAATATGTGAGTCTTAAGACCCTTCTTCTTCTTTTTAAAAAAACTAAAAAAAAACTGAATGGGGGTTTGAGTGGGGGGCAGTTGTTGTTTCGGAGGAAATTGCGTGACGCTAGTTTTTAGCTGCACAGTGCTATCTTGGCAACACTTGCAAGACAGATTATTCATGCCCGAGTTGTACGTTTTTCATTAATACATTTTAGCTGTTTCCATTCTGAGAACTTGGGCACAGCTGCCCAGCATACATGTTACAAAGGTGGACCTTATCTTAAGAGGAGGTCTGTAATTACAAGTATCCTGGCAAATTTTGACTGGATCCTTATTGCACAGTGATGTGGGGGTAAACCCCAGTGAAGTCAGTGGGACTTACTTCCAAATAAACATGCATGGGAACAGGCTGTGTGATTGCTCAAGCACATCCTTCCAGTTCGTTTTCTCAATCTTTGCTTTTTGCAACCATCAAGTTCTTGTTTCACCAGGATTCTCCCCCCCCCCCCCCCGCATTAGCTAGTTTCTATTCGGTGGCATTTTAAATGCTGATAAGCTGAATGTAGTCTCTGGATCAACATGAAGATTCTTAATGGGTTTATGGTTAATCTGGGCTATTCAACTTGGATCAGTTACAGAACTACTGCATGAGTGAGGAATGTGCTAATAATGCCTTAATAGAGAATGCTATTTGCAATGACAGGTGATCATTGGTTCTTTTGCTAAGAAAAATTGAAAATTACTCTTGTGCGCATATATATACAGTATGTACACACACACACACACACACACACACACACACACACACACACCAATGCCACTCGAATTAAAACACCTCAGTTTTTTAGTTGCACTTTCATGGTTTTCAATATGAATCTTAAAGGTGTAAGATGAATCTTTAGGGTAGCCTTTTAGGAAAATAACCCAGAGGCAGTGTTGAGCAAAATTATTAATTTTATAGCGATACCACAAGGGAGAAAGTATAGTTGATTGTGGAAAGTAATTAATTCGAATACTGGTTTGCATTTTAGTTATGCGATCTGCACACAAGCATGCTGACAGAGAAAAATTATAACTAAAATATATGAATAGCTGTATGCTTAATTAACAGCAGGCAAAGCTGTTATCGTTTCTGCACCGCATAAGCCATTTAGCACCCCATCTCACGGAGGGCTCACGTTAAAAAGCCACCTCATGATCAGCAGAGGAAAGGAAGTGAGATGTTAAAATAGGAAGAATTTAATATGAACTTAGTAGCTGATTAACTGTGGAATATAGGGATATAGGCAAGCAAACAAGAGTCGCCTCATGTCATATCATATTTCTCAATTATGAAAGCAGCAATCTGGATGTACTGTAGGAACGTGATTGCTTTGGCATGGTTTATTTCCTAATAGACATCAGCTGGGATTCTGAGTAAACTATTCCACAAACCAGTCAGTGGAGCAGGTTTAGTCCCATGGAAGTTTCCTGACCGTGAACTCACATGTTTGATTCTAGTCACATTTACCTAGAAGTAAATCCTAGCAGTATTGCTGCTACTTACTTTCAAAAAAATGTGCCGGAATCCTAGGCAAGCTAAGTCCCATTGTGCTCAGCATCATGCTGATTGTGCTTGGGACTGCAACCTTGGTATCACTATTCTGCTAATTTCCAAATGTCTTGCATCAAATTAAGACATTTCAAAAAGAAAAGAAAAAGATTCAGTCAAGAAAGTTTGTCGAAGATGAAAACAGTTGCACAGAACAGTGCTTCAGAAAGATTAAGTCCTTTCACGCTCTTCATGAGCACAGATTCCTTAAAAGCATTTTTGAAAAGCGATTTCCTAAATTCCATTTCCCATCCCTTTACATCTAGTACTCAAGCAAATCATTTCAATAAACTTTGGAAGCCTGAATAATACTATTCAGCACAGTGAAACGGAGCAGAGCACAAAACTGACAGCCAGAGCATTAATATTAAAGTCTCAGCCTTGCAACATGTTTTGATTTTTTCGACTGCATTATTTGAAATGTACACACACACACACACACACACACACACACGTGTATACTTTCCTAGAAGCTAATCCAATGAAAGAAGATATCCCCAAATTTCTACAATTTTCAGTGCATAGAAACTTGAAGAGAAGTTATTTTCCTGTTCATGATTTTAAGCCAATAATGGGGAGCTTAACTAAACTTTAATAAGACTAATTGAGAGGATAGCTGTTTTCTTCTCCAGTAACCTGATGCAATTCTCTCTCTCTCTCTCTCTCTCTCTCCCTCTCTCTCTCTCTCTCTCTCTGCGTGCCTTTTGGGCATTTGCACTAAGTTAAAGAACAATAATAATGTGTGTCTATTTATGCAGCAGTTACAACTGTTAATTTGGGTAACTTACTGGACAGTTTTCTCTCTTTTTTGAAGTACAAATCTGCTTAGGGTGAAAAGGATTTCAGGCAGATGATCACTCTTGAGATTCAGTGAATTCGCACATTGCATGTCCTGTCTTATTACATGGTTGTACAGGAAGATGATCATTTCCCCAATGAGCTTCGACAACAAACAGAGGATGTGCAAATACATCACCGCATCATATTCAGAGATAATCTGATTCTTATATGATGTTCGGAATGGAAATTCTGCAAATTCATCCTTATTACTTCTGCAGACTGACACGTCTCCTTCATAAGATTAAAAACAAAATCTACTTAGAAAAGAAGCAATGGGAATGCGAATAATATAATTTGGTCCAATGCTATGGGCCTGATTCAGACCCTTTCCTACACACAGGCCCCCTATGTACAACTTTCAATATGTGGTGCTATTAGGAGAGGAGAAGCACATGGGAGCCCCGTACTCAAAACAAGGGTGCATGAGAAAGGGAAGAGAGACAGTGGTTGAGGATTACGACATTTATTACGTTTTTGCATTTGACTGATGGGGTGAGACGTTTTGTTGCCTGTGAGAGACCGCTGCAGAAAATCAGAGAGGCAACTTCAGCAATGTTGCAAAGGTTGCTTAGGCACCCTCTTAGTTTCTGCATTGCTTCAGGGGTGGTGGTGTTTGCCTGGAGCATGAGAGATGGAATATGCACCGCAGGAACCTTTGCAACATAGCAGGGAAGGCTGGGGCACACCTCTTAGCTCAGAAGCCACTTGTGCCAGCACATGGTCTGAGGGCTCTGCCCCGGTGTCCTCTGCAACGTTCACTTTGCTGATGGATCGCATTGGGTTGCGTGGGGCTCCCACTGCTGATGCAGCCCCATGTTGCTGATGGTGCAATGCATCTGCTTCCCTTGGGATCTCGTAAGTAGGTGCATGATGGAGAGAGGGGAGCCACTATCCGATTAGGCTGCATCAAAAAGCATGCTCACACCAACGAACCTCTTGGAATGCTTGTGAAAGGAATGGCTAACTTTATTCCCTGCCAAGGTAGTTGTGTAATCAAAGGGGGGACCTCTTTGTTTTGCCATCTACAGGGGACTAAGGCCCTGCTTTTATCCTTATTTCCCATGCAGGCAAGTTGAGGGACTCAAGGCAGACTTTACTCAAGCACATCTGACCCCGTGAATAAATGTTCTATGGGTACTGCTAGATGAGACTGGAAATATATGATGAAGATCACCCACTCTTTTTAAAAATAACAAGAATAAAAGAAGTTAAAAGCAGCTTTATAAGTGAGGGAAATGGGGATATGTGGGGATATCCTGCTAGAGAATAAGGGGAGTCACTTGGATCATTTCTCCAAACTAAAGAATGCCCTTAAAAGCTGTCAGTATCCCTGTTACAACAAACAGAGAGATGCCATACTGGTCCTTCTGTTCTCTCCCTCATGAAAGGGGCGATTTAGATCAGGAAAACTGCACAGGGAAAAGTGTTGACTGTTCTTTCCCCAGCATATTGGACCTATTCTTATTCAGGTTCCTAGCAGCTGCTTTGAACTTACTTTTTTTTAAAAGGAGATCCTCATGCACTTTACTTACTTACTTACTTACTTACTCACTCACTCACTCACTCACTTACTTACTTACTTACTTATTTGCACCATAATCTAATTTCACCCTCATCAGCTCACAAAATTCTGGGAAGCCATTCCCAGTTCTGGCACCTAATCCATGACAGCTTATCTTAAATTTCCCAGAAGGTGTTTTTCTGAGGAAAAAGTCTGAGATTTCCTCTTTTCTCTCCCCAACCTGGAAAAAAGGAGGCCACTTTGCAGGACCCCCCCCCCCGAATATTCTTCACTTCTTTCCCCCCTTTTGGTGACAGTTGCCTTAGAACAGGGAGAGATCCAAGACACAGTGGAGGATTTTAAATGATGGCCTGGCTGCCAGCGCAGTCGCTGCTTCTGCACCAACCTTAGGAAACCCACCAACTTGGGGGAAAAGGAAGAAGCTTTGTAACTGCTACTATACTGGTGATGAACCCCATCCCTGAGAAGCTGTTGGAGAATTCCTCCTCTCTCTGGAGAAGTTTGGCAGAAAGCCCCTATCCCCAGCACAATTTCTCTGCGCGCAAATAGGATGCAGAATTTCTGCAATCAAATTATGCCTCTGCTATCCACATGCAGCCTTTAATGGCCATTCGCTGTTCCAGATCACCCCTGAGGGAGCATTGCTGGAGCAGAAGTAGGTTCGGCCAAGGGAAGCAGTATGAATAGTGCACTGAAACACTGCAGAAATTGACTATTAGGAGTGTAACTTAGGTCAGCAAACTCTGGCTGTGGTTGGTATGTGCAGAAGTATGTGATACTTCCTTGCCCGGTTTGATCCGCAGCTTCATGAAATAATTAGGTATTGAACAGTAAGTGTAATTTAAACACAGCTGCTTAACTCAGATGATAAGTGTTCTGCATTTTTTTTTTGAATTTTTCATTTCTTTTCCATGTTGACTCACTTGCAGTAAAATATTTTGCACTGAACTGCTTTTTTCTAGTTTTAGTGTTATGCTATACATAGTTGAGCACTGGAGGCTTGAAGACTTTACGGCAGTTTCAGCCACTATCTCTAAATGCTGAGGGTATGCTTCTTTTCCTTTCACGTTTTCAGGTGTACACTGATATTGACTGATGGAGTCTAATCTCGTCAACTTCCTGACTCCATTTTGCTTCAAAGCTGAGACTGAGTTATACTAGAGCATTCCAAAAACGTGGCTTCTAAACTGAAGTGCAATTTAGTTAGGACAGTGGCTTCTAAACTGTGTGCCGTGTCACCTTCTGGCATGAGAATTTGAATGAGAAGTTGAACAATGGTAGTCAAGTTTCATGAGAGGTAGCTTGTCTATCACTTCCAACCTACACCCCTTGCTCCCAGAGCTTTTTTCCAGCCGGAACTCACCAGAACTCAGTTCTGGCACCTCTCAGGTGGGCGCCATTGTCATTATAAAACAACAAGGGAGGCATTCATGGTGAGTTCTGGCACTTCTTCTTCTAGAAAAATAGCACTGCCAGCCTCCATGTATGACAGCTGCATATTTCTGCATTGCAGAGCGTTGAACTAAATGATCCACACAGTCCCTTCCAACTCTACAATTCTCTGACTCTATGACTGTAAAACATAGTCGTGTGTGTTCTTTTCACACTTTCCAGGCCTAGGCCCAGGCCCGGCCCATGCAGAGCTTATCTGAGACCAGGGTGAGAGTCCCCGGTTGGCTAGGAGGCACGGGGCATTCTTGTCATGATTGTGTAAGTCCAGCAGCACCCCTCTGAGGCCCGGAGCAAGTGTAATCTGCTGCCCCACCTCTGTCCAGGCCTGTCAGGGACTAATGCTGAGCATGAACTCAACCCCTCACACACATTTTGCTGACCCATTCACAGAGTTGTGAAATGGTGCGGACGTTCTGATGGTTCTCCAAGGGGGGGGGGGAGGTGCTGAAATTCCAGGAATGGAGGCAAATTCTTCTTTGTTCTTCTTGAGGGCTGCTGACTGGAGGCTGTCATTTCTCCTGAGAAGGGCTTTCCAAGAAAAGCTATGTCTTCATGTAGTTATCTTGTAATCAGCTGATCATTGATGCTTGTAAAGACGTAAGACCATAAGAAGAGCCTGCTGGATCAAGCCATCAAGTCCAGCATCCTGTTCTCACTAGGGCCAATCAGATGTCTGGGGGAAACCTACAAGCAGGATTTGAGCACAAGAGTGATCTCCTTTCCTGTGGTTTCAAGCAACTGGTATCTAGAAACATTGTTGCCTCCAACGTGGAGGCAGAGAATAGCCATCATGACAAGGAGCTATCAATAGCCCTCTCCTTCATGAATTAATCTCATCCTCCTTGGAAGCCATCTAAATTGGTGGCCACCATTGCTTCCTGTGTGCAAAGAAATAACTTATCTGTCCCAACTCTTCGAATTTCCAGGTTCATTGGGTGTCTGTGAATTCTGGTGTTGTGAGGGAGGGAGAAAAGTTTTTCTCCATCCACTTTCTTTCATGCCACGCATAATTTTATAAACTTCTATCACGTCACCTCTTAAGTCCCAAACACTGCAATTTTTCTTCGTAGGAGAGTCACTCCATCCCCTTGGTCACTTTGGTTCTAGATCTTTTCTGACTGCGTTTTTGAGGTGAGTTGACCCATGCATGGCACTTCATGAGACCAAATAATCAGCTATGCAGCTATGCAGACCACCAGTCCCTTCAGAAAGTTACAGTTCCTAGAGTTCTCTGTGAGGAAGAGGAATTGACAACCACTATGAGAATTGTAGCTCTGAGCAGGAAACAGGGGTCTCCTAACAGCTCTCAGCACTATGACTACAGCTTTTTCAATCAATTAATGGGGGAAAAATTGCATTTGAATATTATCGTTTGTGTGTATGCATGTGTGTGTATGTGAAATTTTGGTGATGTTCTCATGGGTGTGGTGTAGAGTTTTGTTGCACTTAACCTTACTTTGAGGTGACTGATGGGGGAGTAGAGATGGAGGCGAAATTAGTTTTTGTTTGCATTTTAATGGGGAAATTCCCAATTAACACTTCTTGAAACAACATGCAAAGTGAAACGTCGCTATCCTTTGGAATTCATACTTCTCTGAATTTTGCAATGCGGTTCTCCAGTCAAACAATATGTACCAAATGTATATATTGGGCGTGTATGTGCAGAAGAATACATATGTTAGTGAAAGCAATATACAAAAATGCACTTTATCATGGGAAATTTCTTGCAGAAATGTGTTAGTTCATTATTAGTTAAAAGTACTTACAATAATGTGTTTATTAGGAGAATTTTGCACTTAAAAGCTGATGAATCTTCATGAGGATTTTCTTCTTCTTGCAAATGCCACAGAAACGTGGAGAACTAAATTTAAGATTGGGAAAATGAAGACATTGGGGAAAACCAGCATTGGGAGATTCATATATGGTGCAAGCTGTTGGGCAAGTAAAAGCAGGTCTTGGGTTAAAAAGGCTTTACTGATCAGCACTTCCCCTTGCACAACACTTCTCTGGCAGCAACAATCAGCTGTTTGTCAGCACTTGGGAAGAGTGTGCACAGTTTCCCCAGTGCTGACAATCAGCTTATTGTTGGAGTGTGGAAAGAACTGCACACTTGCTCCCCACCCTGCAAAGGCAAAAATGGGTCACATGATGTCATTGTGACATCAGGTGTCAAACTTGACCTGCGGGGTATGAATGTGGAGGTAAGAATCTGGCCTACCACCCAGATCCTGTGACCCACCCCTGTTTCAGATAATCATAGAATCATAGAATTGTAGAGTTGGAGGAAAATATTGTTGTTGTTGTTGTTGTTTAGTCGTTTAGTCATGCCCGACTCTTCGTGACCCCATGGACCAGAGCACACCAGGCACTCCTGTCTTCCACTGCCTCCCGCAGTTTGGTCAAACTCATGCTGGTAGCTTCGAGAACACTGTCCAACCATCTCGTCCCCTGTCGTCCCCTTCTCCTTGTGCCCTCCATCTTTCCCAACATCAGGGTCTTTTCCAGGGAGTCTTCTCTTCTCATGAGGTGGCCAAAGTATTGGAGCCTCAGCTTCACGATCTGTCCTTCCAGTGAGCACTCAGGGCTGATTTCCTTAAGGATGGATAGGTTTGATCTTCTTGCAGTCCATGGGACTCTCAAGAAAAAATATTAGAATATGAAATATGAAAATATTAGAAATAAACTATGTTTAGAAATTGTCATTTTGTGAGAAAGCACATGTTTAAATGTGATTTTTTTCCAGCAGTTTTTTTCTGTATTATTGTTATTTTTTTGCATTTTAATGTGGAAATAGCAGCGAAGCCACTTATGAATGAATGCATGTGACAATGACTAGCTCCAGAAATGGTCTGATGGCATCCATCCCTAGGTACTGGGCGCTGAAGAGTCTCTCTGCCTGAGCTTCTGGAGAGTCACTGTCCATCAAAATTAACAGTACTAAACCAATGGTATGATTTAAGGCAGTTCCATGGAACCCGGCTAATGTCTAAGAGAAATACTGCAAACTCGTCTTGAAATACTTACAGTGGTTGGGCTTTGAATGTGGCTTTCCGAATTTGGAAAGTAAACTTCCATTGGCTGCAATGCAGTGGTGGCAGATGAGCCAAACCATGTAATTTGGCTGAATTTTAGTCAGAATTCTTTTAACTTCCAAATTATTCAACTGTTTTACCTGAGCAGGAGCCTCACATTCACATTGACTTCATTTGCAACTTAATGAATGCATATTATTAGATACGTGAACATAAACCTTGCAAGCAGCATGTGAATGTACTTTCCCTACTTGTGATTCGCAGCAACTGATATCAAGAGACATAGTATCAAGAGACTGATAGCCTTTTCTCCATGAATTTAACAAACAAACAAGCAAAATAATAGGGAGGGCATTCCACAAATGGAGAAACTGCCAGTGAGAGGAACCTGTCACTTGTCAGCGCCGATCAGGCAGCACTGCTTTTAGCATAACTACAAAGGCTTAATTTGTGTCTGAGCTTTCCAGTAGGTTTGAAGGGGATCTGGGCAAAACTCTATTATTGAATACTCTTCCGAGTTGGTGCGCAGCAACAACAGGCAGAGGCAAGGCATCAGTGCTGTGATCTGTGGCAGTGAGTTAGTAGGCCAGGGCCCCATGTTAAATTTCCAGCATCTTCAAGTGAAAGGAACAAGCAATGATAAGAAGACGTATGCCTGAGATGTATGCATCTCCACCCCCCATCGTTCAGCCTGGACACTGAGGTCCAGCTCCAAGGGCCTTCTGGCGGTTCTCTCTCTGTGAGAAGTGAGGTTACAGGGAACCAGGCAAAGGGCCTTCTTGGTAGTGGCACCCACCCTGTGGAACGCCCTCCCACCAGATGTCAAGGAAATAAACAAGCATCTGACTCCAGAATCTCAATCACCTTGGTTATTCCCTCCCACGTCTCCATCACTCCCTCTCTTAAGGATCACAGTCATTTGGATCATCTCTCTTTTGAATTCAGAGTAAGCAGCCCCAGAGTGAATCAGCCTGCAGCCTTTTCTCTCGGCTGGAGGATTTCCCCTTTCCGGCGAATTTGTCGCCTCTCTTATCCCAACCGCTTTCTAAAGAGAAGGCAGAATTTCTAACGCTTGACCTAACACAGGTTAGGAAAGGAGAAACAGGGAGTTTCTTGTTTTAATCTTCTTTCAAAGCAGAGGGAGTCATTTGTCGGCAGTGCAAAACTGAGCTGCAATTACAAAATATGCACTATGTGGGAATTGGGAAAGTTTGTTCATTAGAAAATAATTGCCTCTTTGTAGGGGGGATGGGCAAAATTTTGTTGCAGTGGAGTAAAGGAGATGCAGCCTCCTCCTTTTTGGTTAGCTACTCCAGAGCTTCACTAAAATACTTCTCTCTCTCTCTCTCTCTCTCTCTCTGTCCTCCTCCCTTTCCTTTGGAGTCTCTGATGACAGCACAGATCTCGGAATGAAGAACCTCTCCAGGCTGATTGGAAATGGCATTGCAGAGCTGAAACGTAACTGGAGGAAACATACCTCTCAATGAAGAAAGTACAATGCACTTGAAAGCTCTGACTCCTGGTGAAGAATTCAAGCCTAGAGAAAACTTGTCCGCTTGGCTGGGAAGGATGGGTTGGACAATCTTCACGCATTCCAAAGGGAATCTGGATGCCATGCTGAGCTTAATCTCTGCAGCATGCTCGGTGATTTTCTCCTCCTGATGCATTGCATGGTAAGGCCATTTCTCTTCTCGTAGCAAATGCTGGTTTCAGTTTGAAAGCATGTAAAACTGTGCTCGTCGTTTTCTTATTATTGTAATCAGGCATCTAGGTCCTCAATGCTTGTGGCTTAAATATTTTATGGTTGTTGTTTTTTTAAAAAAATGAAAACATTGGCCAGGTTGTGATTTGGTATTGTATTTTGAGGATCAATATAAGATTATGGATTTGGTCCTGCTGTCACTTGTGTGTGACTGAGTTCCATTGATTCAGCGGGACGTATACATGAGTACCTATGCAAGGGATTGTAGTCTATAATAGCCTTGTTACAATGTATGACCAAGGTAATTTGGCTGTTGAAAAGTGGCCTTCTACTATCTCTGATCCCTGCATAAGACAAACTGGTAATAAAGAAGACGACTTCTCTGGCTTTTCTGCTGTGTTAGACTTGGATTCTACAGATACTAGGCAGGTAAAGAAAGTTTGCGGGTGGTCACCACTCAACTTTATGGCAACGAAACCATTTCCACAGCCATTTTCTCAGCACAATTACTGCAGGCTACATGTGCAACTGTAATTGCATGGAAAAAGTATTGCGTGAGCCATCGGCACACTGGTCCCCCGTTGCAGCAATTTCCACGATTGCGGCAGTACTTTGTGCTGTCACTCCTGTGGAGGAAATCACTGCAAAGTATGTTTGTGAACTTTTAGTAAATGCGATATTTCTCCTTACATGATCATATGCTTGGAGGTAGCGAGTGTAAAGCAAGTGACCACACACTCAAACAACAAAACATCCCTAAGTTACAAAAGCAATCTAACATTAGCAACTATGCACAGTAGCCCATTCAAATGACAGCTCTGAGGACTGATGGGGTGTGTATAGGAGGCAGCGGGTCACCAGATTGTAGAAACAGTGGGATTTTCCTCTTTAGGACTGGAATCTTAAGCAAACTTACGACAAACTCAGACTCATTGAAACCAAGTAGGTTTCTTTTTGATCGAGCTGAAGGTTCCCTTGAGGTAAAAATATATCATTCGCACCGATGGATGCCTGTTGTAGTAGCATTTTGTTCTTATAATTTCTGGACATCAATATATTTTTGATTGGCTGGACAAGTCAGGCAAAAGTTGGAATACCTGGAATATTGATAAGACATTATGTATGTATTGTCCTGAGGAATCACAGTGTGAGCATGGGGGAGAAAGACATGAAGCGAAACTCCTTTGTTTGGACAGTCAGTGCATGAGTAATAAAGACAACACAAAGGCGTTTTGTAAGAGAATGGTTGCAGTGGTGTTGCGTCCTTTGCTGGCACCCGGGGCATGTGTGCATGCATGCACACGTACTGGGCAGGACTGGGGGCAGGGTGAGGAAGGTGAACAAAACTGGCTGTGCCAGCCCAGCACTCAGCGCTGACACCATGGATGGTTTGTGGGGCTGCTGTGCGCTGCTTGCCTGCCCGCCCACACAGGGCAGCCATTCAGCAAAGGGGCCGGGGACATGGTGGCAAGACCACCTTGGCAGGCAGGGTGGCACAGGGTGGCAAGACAACCTTGGCAACCAGCAGCAGGCAGGGTGGAACAGGGATCCCTGAATGGGTGCGCCTGGTTCACTAAAAATTGTGTGCCAGGGCTACATCCCCTGTCCCCCCCCCCACGCTACATCCCTGACTGGTTGTGCCTTGCAGAATATGGAAGTGTTCAAATGTACAAGTCAAACAGTGACCCAGATGATGACATGGTGTGGTTACAGACTGGGGCAGAGGGTCAGAAGTTATCAGAGCAGGAGAAATAAAGAACAGAGCAGAATGGTGTAAATAAATAATAAATAAATAAATTTTTATTTATACCCCGCCCTTCCTGGTTCAGAAAATTGGGCTCAGGGCAGCTAACAACAAATTTAAAACACTTAATTATGATACAACAAAAAACAGCGTAAAATACAGTATAAAAGCATGAATAACAATAAATTCAAAGTTCTAAAATCAATTTAGGGGGAAATCCATCCAATAAACATTAGATGATCACCAGGGCTAGCTGGATAAATTAGTCCTATTTGGGCCAGCGATGAGACCAGGGGAGAATTAGCTGTGGGATCCCAGAGAGGGTAATCTTCATAAAAAGGGGAGGGGGAGGGAAGGAAGGGGAATAAAAGATCAGGCTAAATTCAAATTGAAAGCCAGGAGGAATAGCTCTGTCTTACAGGCCCTGCGGAAGGAGGTTAAATCCAGCAGGTCCCTGGTCTCATAGGACACAGCATTCCACAAGGTCGGAGCCATCACTGAGAAGGTCCTGACCCTGGTGGAGGATAATCTGACTTCCTTAGGGCCCGGGACCTTTAAACTATGATTATATCATGGACCTTAAGGTCCTTTGCGGACCCAGAAGAGGTGGTCCCGTAAATGCGAGGGCCCTAAGCCGTAAATACGAGGGCCTTAGGAGAAGTACAAATGGATTAAAAGGAGGTTACAGTGGAAAGTACAGCAACTAGACTTGGGGAAGGTGCCATTTATACTTGTTGTGGATGCAGAAGGTCCTCAATTCAGTTCCCATCATCTCCAGTTTACAGAAATGGGTAGTGGATAATGAGAAAGATCTCTGCCTCTCCCATAGACCTTGGAGAGCCACTGCCGGAAGTCTAATGACACTGTCTTAGATGCACTAATAAGGTGACCTGCCACAAGGCAGCTTCCTAGAACACAAGCAAAAGCTGCAGTTCCCAGCACCCTTAATAAATAAGTTTCCAAGATTCCTTGGGGGTAGTCATGTGCTTTGAAGGTATGGGGTGTACGCAGTTGAGGATTAAGCACAGAAGGTTCTGCAGCAAAAGTCCGGGGAGGCAGTGTATCTGAAGATCTCTGCTGGATCTTCTTTTCCAGGATCCTGTTCTCACTGTCACCAACTGGACGCCTATGCAAGGAGAACATGAGGTCAACAGCACTCTCCCCACACTGATTCACAGCAACTGATATTCAGAGACAAATTGACCCCAACAGTGCAGAGTGAACACAGTCATCCTGGCTAGTAGCCACTGATAGTCTTATCTGTTATGAATTTGTTGAACCCCTTTTAAAGTCAGTGGCCATTACTATAACAAAAGTGAATTCCATAGTTTAACAACTTCTTCTTCTTCTTCTTCTTCTTCTTCTTCTTCTTCTTCTTCTTCTTCCTCTTATTACCGTATTTTCCTCTTATTACCCCATTTTACGCACCAGACCATGGGGCGCACCTTGTTTGAGAGGGGGAGAACAAGAAAAAAAATCTCCCCCTCTCTGCTCAGCACCCCTTCAGTGAAGCGACAGGAGAAACAGAGCCCCTTCCATTTCTCCTGCCGCTTCACTGAAGGGGTGCTGCGCAGAGAGGGGGAGAATTTCTTTTTCTTGTTCTCCCCCTCTAAAACAAGGTGTGTTCTGTGCGTTCTGTGCATCCAGGTCAGGGAACAGTGCAAAGGCGGCGCGCCACCTTCCCGCTGCCCCCTGAGCTTGTGGGGCTGGCGGTGGGGGGAAGCACTTCTTTCCCCCACTGCCAGCCTCAAATATCCCTGAAGCCTTTGGAGCGCAGCGTGAGTTCCCGCTGTGCTCCGCAGGCTTTGGGTTCCTTTTGCTGAAGCCGGGAGAGCAAGACTCTCCTGGCTTCAGCGAAAGGAACCTGAAGCCTCCAGAATGCAGCGGGAACTCGCGCTGTGCTCCAAAGGTTTCAGGCAGCTAGCCCTGAAGCCTGGAGAGCGAGAGGGGTCGGTGTGCACTGACCCCTCTCGCTTCCAGGCTTCAGCGAAAGCAACACGAAGCCTCCGGAGTGCGAAGGGAGGTCTCCCTCTGCGCTTTGGAGGCTTCACGTTGCTATCACTGAAGCCAAGGAGCCTGCATTCGCTCCATAAGACGCACACACATTTCCCCTTCATTTTTGGAGGGGGAAAAGTGCGTCCTATAGAGCGAAAAATATGGTAATTGCTGTGTGAAGAGAGATCCCCTTTTGTCTTTTCCTGAATCTTCCAATATTCAGTTTCATTGGATGACCCAAAGTCCTAGTGTAGGCGGGAGAAAACTACTTATCTACTTTTTCTATACAATGCCCAACTTTATACACCACTATCATGCGCCCCTCCCTTACTCACTTTTCTTTGAAACTAAGAAGCTCCAGATGTTTTCACCTTTCCTCATAAGGCATATGCTCCAATCCTTTGGTCACGTTGGTCGCCCCTTTCTGAACTTTCTCCAGCTCTACTCTCCCCTATTTGGTGAGAGGGCCAGAACTGTACACAGTATTCCAAGAAAGAGGGCATGCTGTGGTTCTCAAGGAATCTAGGGTTGCACAGACACATCTAGTGTTGGTGCAACATTGAAAAAACATGGTTGGGAGAGGTGATACCGAAGTTCCATCTGAGACGGTCCATTCTCAAGCACAAGTCACTACCAGTTCCTGGAGTGATCAAATAGCGAATGTGCTTGGCCCTTAGTCCTAAACCGAGATGGGGGGAAATATAGCTGCTTGTAGTACAGGCAACCCCCTAATTATACACATTCTTCTATGAAATCCTGCTTACTATACATATTTTTGCCAATAGGTAAAGGTACCCCTGCCCGTACGGGCCAGTCTTGCCAGACTCTAGGGTTGTGCACTCATCTCACACTTCCGGGTCATGTGGCCAGCATGACAAGCTGCATCTGGCGAGCCAGCGCAGCACACGGAACGCCGTTTACCTTCCCGCTGGTAAGCGGTCCCTATTTATCTACTTGCACCCGGGGGTGCTTTCGAACTGCTAGGTTGGCAGGCGCTGGGACCGAACGACGGGAGCTCACCCCGCCGTGGGGATTCGAACCGCCGACCATGCGATCGGCAAGTCCTAGGCACTGAGGTTTTACCCACAGCGCCACCCGCGTCCCTATTTTTGCCAATACTTTTGCCTAATTGCACAATGCATTTTTTTTGGTATGTTAACTTCACTCATAGGTACATATGCTTCCCCCCATTTTGTACACACTTTTCGGTTGGAGAACCATCAGAGCAGTGCAAATTTCAAAGGATAGCTGCTTTGTGGTTCAGTCCGTCCCCCCCAGGAAATGTGAATCAGGCAGGTTCACATTAAAAAGTGTATTGAATTCCTTCCCCATTTATACGATGGTGCATACACAGCAAACCATTCACTATGTTTTCTGTAGGACGCGGGTGGTGCTGTGGGTTAAACCACAGAGCCTAGGACTTGCCGATCAGAAGGTCGGTGGTTCGAATCCCCGCGACGGGGTGAGCTCCCGTTGCTCGGTCCCAGCTCCTGCCAACCTAGCAGTTCGAAAGCACGCCAAGTGCAAGTAGATAAATAGGTACCGCTCTGGCGGGAAGGTAAACGGCATTTCCGTGTGCTGCTCTGGTTCACCAGAAGCGGCTTAGTCATGCTGGCCACATGACCCGGAAGCTGTACGCTGACTCCCTCAGCCAATAAAGCGAGACGAGCGCCTCAACCCCAGAGTCGGTCACGACTGAACCTAATGGTCAGGGGTCCCTTTACCTTTACCTATGTTTTCTGTGACATCCGAGTGCCCTCAGTGAAGGATCTTAAATACCACAAAATACCATTCCCTCTGAAGAGGATTTGAGAAGAGAGAGGTACCCATAATTCCATGAAAAGCACAAGAGAACAGGGCAGACTTTCCCTGGCCCTTTAGAAAGAATAAAGATGGTGTCAGGCGAGCATGCCTAGGCTGTGAGTTCAAATTAGGGGCCACCACAGAAAAAGCTCTTTCAACAATAGCCATCCATCTGACCTTCAAAGGACATAGGAGGAAAAGATCATAAATGAACCATATTTGAGAAAATCATTATTACAGTTCTTGTTTGTTTGTTTGTTTGTTTGTTTTTTGTTTCATTTATGAATCGCTTCCCATGAAGGACTTGCTGAAAAGGCATGTCTTCAACAGGTGCCAAAAGCCCAATAGAAAAGGTATCTGAGGAAGTTGTAAAGGATAGGAACCACCACACTAAAGGACCGATTCCAACATTGTGTGGCGCAAACCCTAGAGAGGATAGTTTTAAGCATTTCCTGTGGTTAGAACTGAACGTTGAGGCAAATTCTGACTTACGGCACTCAATCCAGTGAAAAGTGAGGTGAAGCTAACATGTGACTAAAAACAATTCATGTGAGTAAAGGTTTTGTCAAGTTGGGTTCCTTCATTGTCATGGCAGCAATCATTAAGCTTGGGGCATAATTCCTTTTTTTCTCTTCTTAACAGAGTCGCTTTAATAACATTATTTTTGCTCACGTAAATCTTTCCTTACTGTGTAATTACAGCAAGCAAACTAGGTCAATAACAGATATCTCAGTTTTTTAAGCTCTGTAAATGCATTATTTAGCAATCTTTTCCAACTGCAAAAGTTTACCATTAATTACAGGTCCAGAGGCACAAGTAAATATATTTCAACAGAAGCTTGTATTTTAATAATTTGTATATTTTTCATATAGTAAAAACTAAGGAAAAGTTCAAAGTTAGAAGGGTCATTTACGTTCTCCAAAGCCCTGAACCAGTATGAGGGATCCAAGTGTAAGCAGTACTGCAATGTTGATGGGTTGTTGTTTTTTTGAGGGGTGAGGTTCATAGTGAAGAACAATTTTGGGGTGGTATGTGATGTTTTCATCAAAAGAGAGAAAAATCTGCCCTTTGCTATGAGATTGTGACTGTCCCCAAGTGCTACACCTCTCCTTGCGTGTCAATCCTGAAGTTGGGAGATCAGTAAATTAAGATCCAGACTCCCTGGGAGAACAGGTCTGCCATACATGACTCCTATTTTAATAGTACAGTAGTACCTCGGGTTAAGTACTTAATTCGTTCCAGAGGTCCGTTCTTAACCTGAAACTGTTCTTAACCTGAAGCACCATTTTAGCTAATGGGGCCTCCTGCTGCTGCCACACCGCCGGAGCACAATTTCTGTTCTCATCCTGAAGCAAAGTTCTTAACCTGAAGCACTATTTCTGAGTTAGCGGAGTCTGTAACCTGAAGCGTATGTAACCTGAAGCGGATGTAACCCGAGGTACCACTGTACATTCATGAGAGTGAACCTTCAGCCAGAGAACTACCCAAGACAAGAGGCTTAAGCAAGCGCACATCTCAGCTGGTCCTCCATACTGTGGTGTGATGTATTGTATTTCTATTTGCACTATGGTAATTGCATTTTTATGCAACTTTAGCCAAAGCAAATAAGTATGCAAATCCGAGCCCCTTCTTTGAACTCTTTTTGAGAGATGCACCTTTTTTTTAATGATGGATAAGTGACCAACTTTTCTTAATTTGGGGAAAGCTTATGAGCCCCTGGCTACAATGGTCAATGTGCAAATTCTAATTCGAGTACTATAGAAAAACAGGAATCCTGAAATAACTTGAGTTTCCCTTACACCAACACATATATTAAGGTCCGCACGTTACTGCTAGGTTCTAGAAGCAGGTCTGCATTTCACTTTGATTCTGGATTCATTACACTGGCTCAACGTTCCAGTTTGTTCTGCAGCTCAGTAGTGACATGCAAGGAGCTTAAAACTGAAACCTTAGAAGTGGGTCTTGGTGATTTTCAATCTGAATGTTAATTTATTTGTTGCTTTTTGGGTGAAGAGGAGACAGAGAAAACACTTGTGGAATGGAATTACTGGGGTGTAATTCTTTTATCTTACATTAAGGAGATCTAGATTCCCCAGGCATCATGAGATACCACCCCCACCCCCGCCACATCTTTGAAAATGTAATTTTTCAGCATTTAACTGAGTCTGCAACACATGATTCAAAGGTGTGGAGCAGGATTTGCTTACCTGTGGTGCTCCAGGTGTCCTTCATAGAATTGTAGAGGTGGAAGGGACCCAAGGATCACCTAGTCCAAGCTTGCTCCATCTTCCATGTGACATAGCCCTCTAGATAGTTGAAGATGGCTATCATTATCTCAACTCCTTCTCTTCTCCAGGCTAAGCATTCCCAGCTCCTTCAAGCACTCCTCATAAGGCTTACTTTCCAGATCCTTGATCATCTTGGTTGCCCTCCTCTGGACACGTTCCAGCTTGTCAACATCCTTCTTAAATGGTGGTGCCCAGAATTAGACAGTACAGTGGTGCCCCGCAAGACGAATGCCTCGCAAGACGAAAAACTCGCTAGAAGAAAGGGTTTTCTGTTTTTTGAGTCGTTCCGCAAGACGAATTTTCCTATGGGCTTGCTTCGCAAGACGAATTGTCTTGCGAGTTCTTGCGAGTTTGTTTCCTTTTTCTTAAAGCCACTAAGCCGTTAATAGCCGCTAAGCCGTTAATAGCTGGTAAGCCGGTAAGCCGCTAATAGCCGCTAAGCAGCTAATAGCCGTGCTTCGCAAGACGAAAAAACCGCAAGATGAAGAGACTCGCGGAACGGATTAATTTCGTCTTGTGAGGCACCACTGTATTCAAAGTGTGGTCTGACCAAGGCAGAATAGAGTGGTACTATTACTTCCCTTGAGCTGGACAATATACTTCTGTTGATGCAACCTAGAATAGCATTAGCTTTTTTTGCTGCTGCATCACACTGCTGACTCATGCTGAGCTTGTGGTCTACTAAGACCCCTAGATCCTTTTCACATGTACTGCTGCCAAGCCAGGTGTCCCCCATCTTCTGTTTGTGCAGCTGGTTCTTCCTGCCTAAGTGCAGAACCTTACATTTGTCAGTATTAAAATTCATGTTGTTAGTTTAGAACCAGTTCTCCAATAGGTCCCGATTCTGTCTTCTACCCTTCTACCCATCTGCAGATTGGATGAGCATCCTCTCAATTCCTTTGTCCAAGTCATTTAAAAAGACGTTGAACAACAAAGGGCCCTGGACAGAACCTTGCAGTACCCCACTTGTCATTTTTTCTGGGATGTTGAGGAACCATTAGTCATTTCCAACTCACATCAGCCCCAACTGGCATGGCCAAGGACAGGGTTCATGAGAGTTGTAGTTCAGCAAACATCTGGAGGGCAAAAGGATGGCCCGCCCTGATGTGAAGAAGATGCAGGCAAATGTACTACTGTTCTTCCTTCTCGAAGCATCTGGGGTCATCCATCTGCCAACATAGTCATTGTTATCTACTGATGTATCATTAGCATTTTAAAAGTATACCGTTTTTTAGGCAGACACCTAAAATTTTAAGTGTATGCCTAAAGATGTATTTGTTGATACTCTTTAGAATTTTGTCTTTATTTATTTATTACATTTGTGAAGCAACTTGAGCACACATTTTAAATATGTAAAGGTGACCGATATACCCCCCAAAATAAATGAATGCAGTTGGAAGCAAAGAATGGGAAGGAAGGCATTGGAAACAAGATGGAACAGAGCATGAAGATTTTCTTGTAAATGTTGAAAAATGAAAATGAAAATAAAATAAAATTACATTAAAATTTAAAAGCACATTTGCTGTGATTATGCAAATGAAGTGGGGTTTCTGTAGGAATGCCTTAAAGCAATCCTAACCATGTTTACTCAAAAGTAAATTCAATGGGACTTAGTCCCAGTTTAGTGGAGTCAGGATTGCAGCTTTAGGGATTTTTGATTTTGAAAATCCCGAAAGACAGATCTAGACCAGCATGTGTGTGTGTTTGTAACTTCTCTAGTTGGGTATTCATTGTGTGTTTATGCAGATTTTTGAGAATATCCATAAATAAATCCAATGTGGTAATGGAAAACTATCCTGCTGAGAAATATCAAAGAAAAGCCATTTATTATGTGAAATTGGTGCAGAATATTAATAGTGTTATTTGTGCCCAAACTTGGAAGATATGACATGAGCAGGTAATTGGTGCCTTTAATAAGGACACTGTAACTCTTCAATTGGAAGTAATCCCTCAAATTAATATAAAGAAGGGGGAAAATATTTGGGAAGGTGGGTGGGAAAGGTTCTCCAAAACAAATCAGAAAATGAAGGAAATTCAGTTGATCACTCTTGTACTATCAATAAAACATTTTATCCACCAGAGGGACAGCTTTTATTAAGGCACCAGGCTTTTTGGAGGAGAAGTAATTCTATAGCAGTACGTCCATGAAGATAAATTGCGCTATGAAGTCTCTACCTGTGTGACTGGTGAATGCTGCTCCATGTGAAATAGCAGAAGACAATTTAAATGATGGAGAGCATTGTTTTTCAGCCAGTTTAACTAGATATGAAATTATTAGAAGACAGTTTAATTGAATACATTGTTCTTGCCAGATACAACACCTGAAAATATAAGCTGGGTATGCAAGAATGCAAGCATAAATTTAACTGCTTTTGCACCAACCTTGGCCTGATCTCCTTGCTGATTTTGGAGATGGAGGTTGCAATCCTATGCACACTTATCTAGGATAAGTCCCATTGAACTCAGGGGGGCTTACTAGGGCTCTGACATTATACAGCATGCATTTGGGAATCCCAGGGCTTTTTGCATTGCAGGGAAAATCTAAACAGAGTTTGGTACCTATTCAAAAATCTAGGGGAACTGGGAAGGTGCATAACTCTCTCCACAAAGAGCCACTTCCCAGGAATAAAATACCATGTTGCTGTGCATTTAATGACTCCCAGGATAACCTTAGCATATGCCGAGCAGCATAGATTCTATTGCTGCCTGGAACAAACCATCATCACTCTGGAGCTTGTGAATTAAACCATCCCAGGGTAGGACCAATTATATAGGACAGGGGTAGGAACCTGTGACCTGACAGATATTGCTGGACTCCAACTCTCCCTCCCGTAAAATTAAACCCATGGGTGCCAACTCCAAGTTGATGGGCATTGCCATTCAAATGGTGTGCGCGCGCGCCATGTCTTGTGATCAAATATGCAGGATGGGACTTGCCTGGGCCCCCCAATATTGATGCCCCTGATTTCACCTGAGACTTCTGGAATGTCATCAAGTCCCATCAAGTTCTTGGCGACAAGAACATTCTGTGGGCAGCTAGACTGTCTATTTTTAAAAGTTTAAAAGGAAGAAATACATTTCAGAAGAACAGATGCAGTGCTGAAGCCCTCAGACTGCCTTGTAGTTACCATATTTTTCGCTCTATAAGACGCACCAGACCATAAGACGCACCTAGTTTTTGGAGGAGGAAAACAAGAAAAAAAATATTCTGTTTTTTTTAAAAGATATTTATTAAAGTTTCAACATTTTACAAAAATAAGGGGGGAAAAAGAAAAAAGAAAATACAAAGTAAAAACAGTTAAAAACAGATCAGTTTTTCCAAATCTTATCTTTCATTTGCTTGTTTCCCTGACCTCCTCACACCTCCCTTTTTTTGTATTCCAGTTCAATTAGTTAATTCAGCAAATCCTTTCCCTCTTTGATTTTATCTTAATCTTTTATCTTAATATATTATAACTTTATATTATCACCTGTTAACAAACCATTTTACATATTCCTTTATAACATTGCTACTAAAAACCACTTAACTTCAATCCAACATCATTCTAACATTCATTAATTTTGCAGTGTTTCTGTAAATAGTCTTTAAATTTCTTCCAATCTTCTTCCACCGACTCTTCTCCCTAGTTTCGGATTTGCTGGTCATTTCCGCCAATTCCATATAGCCCATCACCTTCATCTGCCATTCTTCCAGAGTGGGTAAATCTTGTGTCTCTAACATGGAACATCACCACAAGAGAATAATCATGGAACATCACCACAAGAGAATAATCATGGAAGCCATCGAGATAGAGAAACACCCTCACAACATGAACAAGCGTGACGACACATCCCGCTTGCCAGACATCTGGAAATTAGCCCTCCCCACAAAAACTGACACCAGATCCAGAGGCACACAGAACGCCATCACCAATCAACCACACCAGACCCAAACCCAGACCCTCTCCACAGATAAATTACAGACACCATCCAGTAGCCAAACCATGGTGGCACCTCCGGATGCTGCACCCCCCTGCAATCCCTACACAGATCTGGCTGGCACAGGCCACAAAACCACAGCTCGCCCCTATACACGAAGCCAAGCCAGAGCACAACTAAATGTAGTACACCCATCTTCTCAGAAAAACTCTTCACAAAGTTCAAGAGGTCAAGACACAAAGGCTTTAGCAACTAATCCACACCTAATGACCCACCTAAGTGGTACTCAGGATATCACTCAAGAAATCACTCAAGATATCCCTCAAGCAATTAAGGAACAAAAGAAGAAAAGGCACACTAGCCTGGGAACTTCCTCTCTGCCCAGAACATTGGAGGCTATACACCATACCTCCTCTACAGTATTTATAGGAACTCAAACACTGAGATCCTGCTCTGTTCCAGTAACAAGAAGCCGAAAGCACCAGCCTGAAGATGACGAGTGAGACCTCGTCGAAACGTCGCCTAGACACCCCAACTTTTACACGGGAAGATACCCGAGGACACCAAAACCTGCATATATATATATATATATATATATATATATATATATATATATATTCTGAATCCCAGAAGCCAGAACAGCAAGAGGGATTGCTGCGCAGCGAAAGCAGCGATCCCTCTTGCTGTTCTGGCTTCTGGGATAGCTGAGCAGCCTGCATTCACTCCATAAGATGCACACACATTTCCCCTTACTTTTTAGGAGGGAAAAAGTGAGTCTTATAGAGCAAAAAATATGGTACTTTAAAAAAAAAGTTTGTATTTCCATGCAGCTGTCTTAAGGATCTCCCCAAAAAATCCACATGGAAATGGGATGAAACAGCCTTAGCCCCACCCTAACTGGGATGGACCAGATGTTAATGGGGGACACTCAACCCCAGCCTGTCTTCAGTTTCAACAAGCTAGCATCCTGCCACTTCCAGTCAGTGCAGAACAATTTCTACTCACCAACTCATAACAAGGCAACTTGCCAATTACAAGTCTGTTACATAATTCTGCTATAGCACAAAAGCTGATTGTGAATTTAAATTATTTCTTTGCATTGATCTTCACTTCGGGCGTAGATGGAGAAAAATCTATAGAGCGTGCATTCTTTGAAAAAAAGGAAACAAGCCAATTGCATTTTTAAAAATAAAATAATAATAATAGTTTGTCAGGCATCCCGTTACATAATTATGAGAACAACCCAGAGAACGCTTTGCCAGTATGAACTCTGTTGAAACTCAAAGTGCAGACAGAGCAATCAAAAAGGAAGTGGCGTATCCTTTGCACCCAGTATTGGATTTAAGCCCAGCTCCTCAAACCAGAGGGCCAATATAGAATCAGAGAATTAGAAGGGATCCTGAGAGTCTTAGGGCTGCCATATTTCAAAAGGTTGTTGAGCTTCTTCTTTTTTCAGTTTTGAGCTATTTTCGGGAAATCGCCAAAATATTGACTTCTGACATGGGTTGCCATACAGTATGTCTGGATTTTTTCCAGACATTTCTGCGTTTTCAACCTGGAGAATGCTCCCAAGTGCCATTTTCCGGCAATGTCTGGGAAATTCTGGATGTATGGCAACCCGAACAACCCCCTGCAGTGCAGGAATCACAACTAAAGCATCCATGATATTTTTTTAAAAATCATAATTTTTATTGATTTTTCCATATTTCATCTTAATTTCATACACATATTCACAACTTATGTTATTTGCTCAGAATGAGCTTTGACTTCCTTCCGTCTCTCTTTCTGACATCCCTATGACATTTAACATATCTATCGCATTCCCATAATCACTTCTTTATCATATATTAGCCTTTAGAAATCACATTCTTATCTGTAAATTTTTAAAAATAAATCAGCATCTTAATTTCTTGTTACAAAACATTTCACGTTAATGCTACAAACGTTTTCATATGGGTACAATTTTCTTTCATTACGTTTCCGAGCACAATTCAACGTGCTGGTGTTGACCTTTAAAGCCCTAAACGGCCTCGGCCCAGTATACCTGAAGGAGCGTCTCCACCCCCATCGTTCTGCCCGGACGCTGAGGTCCAGCGCCGAGGGCCTTCTGGTGGTTCCCTCATTGCGAGAAGCAAAGCTACAGGGAACCAGGCAGAGGGCCTTCTTGGTAGTGGCGCCCGCCCTGTGGAACGCCCTCCCATCAGATATCAAAGTGATAAACAACTACCTGACGTTTAGAAGACATCTGAAGGCAGCCCTGTTCAGGGAAGTTTTAAATGTGTGATATTTTAGTGTATTTTTGGTTTCTATGGAAGCCGCCCAGAGTGGCTGGGGAAACCCAGCCAGATGGGCGTGGTACAAATAATAAATTATTATTATTATTATTATTATTATTATTATTATTATTATTATTTCAAATAATAAATAAATTTGCTCCAGTCCTTTTGGTATTTTTCTTCAGGTCGATTCCTAATCCTCCCCGTCAACTTCGCCAACTCCACAAAAGCATCCATGATAGATGGCCACCCAAACTCTGCTTAAAAACCTCCAAGGAAGGAGAGTCCACCCCATGAAGCAGATTAGGCTGAAAGTGAGGGAGGGTGTGGCCCTAGGTCACCCAGTAAGTTTCATAGGCAAGTGGGGGATTTGAACCTTACTCCCCCAGGTCCTAGTCTGACACTCTAACCACTGTACTACACTGGTTCATGGTAAGAGTATTTACTCACAGAGGAGACCCACTGTGTTCAATGGATTTACTCAGTGAATATGCTTAAGATTACAGTTGGGCAACCCCATCCTATGCATATTTGCTTCAAATTAAGACCCATTCAATTCATTGGGGACTACTCCCAAGTAAGTTTCCATTGGGCCACAGCCTTAATTAGTGGGGGAAACAGTGTAAGGGAAAACTGTAATTGATGAGACTAAGAATTAAGACCACAACGATTTATTTTCAAAGCTATTTTGATTCTGGTGTGTTCACAGCCATGACTAAAGAAAAGAACACTAAAGATTATCTTTCATCCAAACAAAGAATGGCAGCTTCTGTTAATTAAATTATAATCAGTTTCACACTTTCCTTAGTATCTCATGAGAATAATCTATATTGAATTTTTTGTGATATGCAAATTTACTTAAATGTAATCACTTAATTAATCAGTTAAAAGTCAGGTAATAGTGCAAGCCTGGACATGTCTAATCAGAAGTAAGTTCTGTTTAGATTATTATTGTCAGGGGCAATGCAGCAATAAATCACACAGAGTACATGAAGTTAACTCTTTCTTAGAAGAAACAAGGTCTCCTCAGGAGTGTCAGGCCTAATGAGCACAGCAACTCTTCTGGGTAGGTCTTGCCCCTATGAGGCATTTGTGGAGACTGAGGGTCCCCATCTTCCCAGAGCTGCCTAAGTCTCCTCCTTTCCCAGATTTTCCCCAAGAAATATGAGACTATGCCAGTGTGCTTGCCTTTGCTCCTCCCACTTCATCCCTTTCCTGGTTCTGGGCAACCAGGGGAGGGGAGGGTTTTTTGTTTTTTTTGCAGAAGGAGGAAGAGACACCCTTGCTTCTTCACCAGCCTAACTCATCTCTGCCTCTTGGCCTCTCTTGCTTCAGCTTCTCCCTCTGATTCTGGACTTATCTCTGCCCCAGCCTCTTCCTGCTCACTAAACCTGGTTACCTCTTCAGCTACCAACACTTCCTCCTTCCCGTCTTCTCCCTCTTCTCCCCCTGACCACTCATCATCATCTCCGGGCTCTGAACCTTCTTCCCTTGAGGGTTGGGATATGTGTCCTTCAATGGCAATTAACATAGACCTCCTTAGCCCAATTAGATTTTAGTTTATGACCTGCTGTTTAGAATTAAACTCTTCCATATAATCAATAATCTGGAGCAAAACTAAACTAAATTAAGTTTAGTTAGTTTATTGAATTTGCGCTTCCGGGTGCCTCAGGAAACTCAAAAGGAGAGCAAGCCTCCAAATAAATCCTTTAAACTGCAAAGGGAAAACCTCCTTACATTTTAAATCAGTGGTGACAGCAGTGCAGGGCTTTGTTGGATGTCTGGAATAAGGATGGAGGAGGATTTTGGTTGGCTCCAAACTTTGGAGCAAGCCTCTCCAGAGGCAGAGCTATCTGTTCTGGCACCCAGAGCAGCGCAGGGGCGGGGTTAGCTGCCCGCACGGTGAGTGTCCCTAGCCTTCTGCTGCCCACGTGGTGAGAGTCCAGGGGCACGGTGATGTGCCCCCCCCCCCCAGGGATGGCACCTGGAGCAGGCCGCACCCCCCGCACCCCTCTTCCTCTGCCAGTGAGCCTCTCCAGTCCACATCCAACAGATCATACTTAGTTTGGACACAGACGTGCAAATTAGGTTGCACAGCTGCACACTTTTCCAGAACACAATTCCTTTCAACTTAAATTTATTTATTTAAATAATTTGTATCCCACGTTTCACTATATGCCTCCAAGTGGCTAACACACACACTCACCCCCCCACACACACACACCATGCAGTATACAAAATTTAAAACACAGATGAAAGCAATAGAAACATCAGAACAATGTCATGGTGAAAAGAGCCCCTGAAATACGTAGAATTGTTTTAATCTGGCATCTGACATTTAGGAAGGGCAGAGCCTATCTGACTTCTAATGGGAGAGAGTTCCATAGATTTAAACCCACTACACCAAAGACACAGCTTTTCGTTACTTGTGCGTACCGCCAGTCGGTTTACCAGGTGACCTAAGCTTAGGCTCTTAGGGGAAGCGAGAGATGCTTATTGCAAGGTAATAAACACAGATGTTCAGAACACCTGTAATTGCTTGTTTAATTTAGAATGGCAATTTCCCCATATGCAGAAGATGATACAAAGCCCTTTACACTTAAGTGTCATTCTGACACGCATTTGGAATAGAGGGAATCAGTGGCAGGAAGCAGAGCAGCCAGGAGGAGATGACTGCCCTTCTATGTGGCTGAATGAATTATGCTACGCTGGAGGAATTTACTCAACGGTGCCTGCACGTCTGTGCTTGCTTGCTTTTTTCTTCTTTTTAATTATTGTGCCCTTAGTGTTCTTAATTGCATTTGTACACTTTTGTATTTTTAAAAAAATACTGTATTTTTTGCTCTATAAGACTCAATTTTTCCCTCCTAAAAAGCAAGGGGAAATGTGTGTGCATCTTATGGAGTGAATGCAGACTGCACAGCTATCCCAGAAGCCAGAACAGCAAGAGGGATTGCTGCTTTCTCTGCGCAGCGATCCCTCTTGTTGTTCTGGCTTCTGAGATTCAGAATATTTTTTTTCTTGTTTTCTTCCTCCAAAAACTAGGTGCGTCTTATGGTCTGGTGTGTCTTATTGAGCAAAAAATACAGTATGTTTGCGTAGTCGCTTTTGTTGGGTACCTTGGCCTTCTCTCTCTCTCTCTCTCTCTCTCTCTCTAAAGGAAAGTTCACATGTAATCCAAACACATTCATGATATTTCAGATTTTCGCATGAGAAGTTCTTCCAGGGACCTGAAAGGCCTTGCTGAGCTAGACAAATTGGTACCATTGTTGCCTCTGCAATGTTGGTGAAAACTTTTAGTCTGTATTGTGGAACTGGCATTACTTACCAAATCCTAGCAGCTACTCACTCTGTTCTGCTCCAGCTTTTCATTTGAGCATCAAATTGGGCACATCCCTTTTCCATGTCTGAAGTTTTGGAGGCACTCAGGGCTGGCCCAAGACATTTTGCTGTCTGAGGCAAAGGACAAGATGGCGCCCTCTAACCCTTCTATGAATCAAAGCTGATTGGACTGACAGCTGTGAATTCCCTACCGCCACACACACAAATCTTCTCTGTGGGTAGCAATGTGTTTTTCTTCACTTACATTAGGGGCAAACATTGTCACACTTCACTTGGGTGTTCTTAGTGTTGTTTTCAGAAGCCATATCTGAAGGCCAGTTCTGTTACGATATAGAAGCAATGCAACTGCGAGCTGCTGGTAGCTTGAAAACATCACATGATGGAATGTTGGGACTGTTCCATGGGAAACAGAGGGACAGTCAATTCACAGTGCAGAGGGCACCGGAATTAGCTCAGAGTGTAATATGAGCTGTACAGGAAGTGTTTGTTCTCTCTCGACTGCTGGAGTTTGAAGAGAGCAGTCATGTTTATTGTAACGCTGCAAAGACAGAAATAAAGGCATGTAAATACGTTTTCTGGCTATGTCTTTCCCCTGCCGGGGGGGGGGGTAAGGAAAGAGGGGTGTGTTCTTCTCACGCTGAGAAGGATCGCCTATCGCGACCTCTGCCTGGATCTTGCCGGGAAAGCAGACAGGGAGGTCAACAGGAGACCAAGCCGGGTGCCTGGGAGAGTTGCCAGTTTCTCCTGATAAAGGCTTGATTTTCGACAAGTTCATATCAAGTGGATGTATGGATGATCCATTGCAGACCGAATTCCACAATCAAAATTCCATTATGACCCCAAACCCAATGTTTTTCAATGGAGTCCCTAGCAGAGGTGAAAGAGATGTACAGAAATCACATGGGATGTATGTGTTGGAGGACTGGCCCATTTAAGCTGCTGGGGAGCTCAAATGTTCGATTGGTCCCCCATGTCTCTGCATCTGCAGGCCAACGCAACAGCCTTAATAATAATAATAATAATAATAATAATAATAATAATAATAATAAATAAATAATAATAATAAATTTTATTTATAAAATTTCCCTTCACATGCTTGTTGTCATACAGGAGTTGTTACTGTTGTTTCCATCTGTAGGAGCATATCAGGGTTCAGTTGTCTGCAGCTGAAATAATAATAATATTTTATTTGCACCCTGACCATCTGGCTGGGTTTCCCCAGCCACTCTGGGCGGCTCTCAACAGAATAACTTCCCTAAACAGGGTTGCCTTCAGATGTCTTCTAAAAGTCAGATAGTTGTTTATTTCCTTGACATCTGGTGGGAGGGCGTTCCACAGGGCAGGCGCCACTACCAAAAATGCCCTCTGCCTGGTTCCCTGTTACTTCACTTCTTGCGGTGAGGGAACCACCAGAAGGCCCTCAGAGGTGGACCTCAGTGTCTGGGCTGAATGATGCTGTGTTTCTGCATATAGCTCCAAGGTTCTTTTCTGTCTTCTGTTTTTAGGATAAGTGTTGACCATCCAATGTTTCCTTCCCTTTCCTGCAGTTAATTTTGTTTTATAAATCCATGGAGTTGAGTTTTTATTTTTATTTTTTGCAAAAGTTTTCTGTTTGTCTTTTGTTTACTGAAGAATTGATCTCGTGCATCTTGCATTCCTGCTGTTATAAGAGATTGATTGGGAAATGTGGGATCAGCCCGCTTGCATGTACGTGTGGGTTGATCAATACACTCTTTGCTGGTTCTGTGCAAAATGTTGCTCTCCATATCATGCTTCCAGTTTCATGGTGTGAAGGGTGTAAGATATATAAAACAAAACAAAACACAAATAAAAAGAGAGCAGCATGTCTACACAGAGCAAAAACAGATGTTTTTATGCAATAGCAATGTCCCCTAAACCAGCAATGTCCCCTATGTTTTGCTGTAAATATGCATCCTCTAGCAAATTTCTCCTTTCATATTAAACACAGCCATGTCCATATATGAATACAACAGCCAGTCCTTTTCAGTGGGAAAGTTCTTGTGGGTTTTCAAGTCTTGTGATTCTAAGTAGGATTGTCAACTCTGCAAGTAAGAAATCCTGGAGAGAGAAAAAACCTAAATAAATTAAAGGGGTTACGGTAGTTTTCTGCAATGTTTTATATATCAGTTATGGAAATTGAAAAAATCAAATAAATCCCTCCTCATTTGAACTCCTCTTGAATAAGGTTTTTAAGAGAAATTGTTCCGAATTCATCATGGGTCCAGTGCTACCAGCTATCACTGGCTTTTTTCCAGCAAAATTAGTGCAGGGTTTTCTGATTTCCTGTCTCAGAAGGTACATGGGATTCACAACACACATTGCAGCCACATAGATCTCCCCCTTCTTCTGTCACTCTAGTTCTTTGAGGGTATTCCCTTTGGGATGATATGGGATTGGGGAGGCCAACTCCCATCTCTTGCGGGGGCACAATTAGCGCCAGTGCTAATTAAGAGTTTGGGTGTAATTTTTGACATCTCCCTTTCTATTGGAGGCGCAGGCTGCAGCTACAGTGGTACCTCAGGTTAAGTACTTAATTCGTTCTGGAGGTCTATACTTAACCTGAAACTGTTCTTAACCTGAAGCACCACTTTAGCTAATGGGGCCTCCTGCTGCTGTTGCGCCGCCGGACCCCAATTTCTGTTCTCATCCTGAAGCAAAGTTCTTAACCTGAAGCACTATTTCTGGGTTAGCGGAGTCTGTAACCTGAAGCATATGTAACCTGAAGCGTATGTAACCTGAAGCGTATGTAACCCGTGGTACCACTGTATAATAAAGGCGGCATTTTTTCATCTCCGCCAAGCTAAGCAGTTGGCCCCTTACCTCTCTCGCCCTGACCTAGCCACTGTGATCCACACGATGGTCACCTCCAAGCTGATTATTGTAACTCACTCTACATGGGGCTGACCCAGAAACTCCAGCTGGTGCAGAATGCCGAGGCAAGACTTCTTACAGGGTCTTTGCTGCGAGATCACATTCACCTGGTGCTATACCAGCTGCACTGGCTCCCGGTGGGGTACAGGATCAGGTTTAAGGTGCTGGTTTTAACCTTTAAAGCCCTATACGGCCTAGGACCCTTGTACCTACGGGACCGCCTCTCCTGGTATGTCCCACGGAGGACCTTATGGTCTTCAAATAAAAACATCTTGGAGATCCTGGGCCACAGGGAGGTTAGACTGGCCTCGACCAGAGCCAGGGCTTTTTGACCGTGGCCCTGATCTGGTGGAACGCTCTGTCACAAGAGACTAGGGTCCTGTGGGACTTGACATCTTTCCGCAGGGCCTGCAAGACAGAGCTGTTCCGCCAGGCCATACCCCCTTTCTCCTTCTGTAATATTCATAGAACTCCAACGCGATGGTTGCCATTAATTTGATTCTGAATTGATTCTAGAATGTATTTTAATTAATTGACTGAGCGATTTTTTGTACACTGTGCTATTTTTACTTGTTGTTAGCTGCTCTGAGCCCGGCTTTGGCCGGGGAGGGTGGGATACAATTAAAATTATTATTATTACTATTATTATTATTATTATTCATGCAATATATATGAATTTAAATGTATTCTGAACAGCAATGAGCTGCCTGGTACATTTATATATGGGAGAGGGGCCTATCCAGATGGTTTCAGAGAACTATAGATGTGCTTCTAAGTACTGCCAAAGAGGCAGAAGGAGATAGACTTCACACAAGCCAGATTTCAAGTAGCTTTTACAGGAAGTGACATCGAAGTAGGAGGGGCCTGGTATAACTTGGAGTCCATCCTTCATACAAACATCTAGAAAAATGAGGCTTTGCTTCATGCGACTGTACAGCTAGGCTCAAGAAGCAAATTGCTTGCTGTTGTAAAGACATGTATTTGAGTCAGGAAACGTGTAGTTTGAGAAGGGATTTGGTAGATTAATTCTTATTGACAGTGGGGTCTTTTCACTGTAACAGATCTTGAAAAATTCCCAAAGTTTTATGGAAGCAATGCGCAGAAAATAAGCAGCTCCATGTTTAGATAGTTTCTCCTCTCCCTCTCTCCCTCTCCCTCTTCCATCCCTCTCTAGACATTTCTACTAGGGACAGAAGCATTTGTCATTTCGATTCTCTCAGTTTTTCAGTTTCAATCTTAAATTTGGTTCTCTACAATTTTTTTTCTTTGCAGCAATTTGTGCATTTTCTTTTTTCTTTTTTCAATCCCCCGTTTTGCATGGGAAGGTCCACACAGGATCCTCCTTGTGTTTGCTCCTTCACATAATAAAGGATCCTGACAGAACAAGGTCCTTGATAACACAGGGGAGTCTGCTTGCATTAGAGACAATGGGAGTAGGATCCCTGCAGATCTTCCTTGTGCAATAGAGGGAAGGTTGGTGACCAAGGGGGAGTGCAACACGTGCGAAGGCAC
The DNA here is from genome assembly GCF_964188315.1 of Podarcis muralis. Lineage (NCBI taxonomy): Eukaryota > Metazoa > Chordata > Lepidosauria > Squamata > Lacertidae > Podarcis > Podarcis muralis. The sequence goes on along the minus strand of NC_135655.1, from coordinate 20,354,284 downwards.
TGGGGGCAGAGCTTGCATGCCCCCCCATCACTGTCCATACTTTGAGGTTTCACATTTCAGGCAAACACATCTACACATTTCAGGTCAAGCGTCCGTTCTTGAATTCACATTCACACAAAACATTTAGTAGGAAGCAACTAATGAAACACATACCTGTATATAAGCGAATTAAACTTTCCCCACACAGATAATGTGCTGCCCCAGCAGCAGAGAACCTGAGCAGTTCAGGTTGCACAGAGCTGGGTCCCCATGGTGCATATAAGCTACTTGGGTAATGATTTTTGCTCTGGACAGTTAAGTCCAGTCAAAGGCGAGTATGTGGTTGCGGCGCTCATCTTGCTTTCAGGCCGAGGGAGCTGGTGTTTGTCCACAGACAGTTTTCCAGGTCATGTGGCCAGCATGACTAAACCACTTCTGGCACAACAGAACATCGTGACAGAAACCAGAGCGCACGGAAACGCCATTTACCTTCCCGCTGCAGCAGTACCTGTTTATCTACTTGCACTGGCGTGCTTTAGAACTGCTAGGTTGGCAGAAGCTAGGACAGAGCAACAGGAGCTCACCCCGTCGTGGGGATTCGAACCGCCGACCTTCTGATTAGCAAGCCCAAGAGGCTCAGTGGTTTAGACCATAGCACCACCTGCGTCCCTCTGAGCTTGTAAGGACATAAGAACCTATGGGAACCTATGCCTATGGGAAACCTGCAAGGAGGGCATGGGCACCACAACACCCCCGGTTGTGATTCCCATCAATTAATATTCAGAGATATACTGCCTCCAACACTAGAGGCATCATGCCTAGTAACCATTGATAGCTTATCCTCCATGAATTTGCCCTTTTGAAGTACCTTTTGAAGTCCAAGTTGGTGGCCATTATTGTTGTTGTTGTTGTTGTTGTTGTTGTTGTTGTATTTCTAGCCCACCTTTTTTTCTTGACACGGCACCCCTTTTATTAAAAGCAGTCAGTTCCCAGAAGTCTGTTGCGAGAGGAAAGTCACCTGCCAGCAGAAGGACAACAAGGAGGGAGCCAAACTAACTTTTCCAGGGAAGGAGGTCCAAAGTCTGGGAGCCACCACTGAGAAGGCCCTCTCCTGCATCCTTACAGTGCGCCTGTGAGGGTGGTGGGACTGAATAAGGGAATACAGTCTTTCAGGTGGCTTGGACCTAGGCCTTGCAGAGCTTTTTTATGTCATAATCAGCACTTTTAATTGTGCCTGGAAACTGCCTGGGAGCTGTTGGAACAAGGGAGTTAGGACTGAATACCATACTTTAACTATGCATTTAGTGGAGAAGTATTTTCTTTTGTCGATCCAGGACATTTGAACATTCAGCTACAGTGGATGGCACCATGGTTCTACAGTTAAGAGAGAGGGAGGAAGACTTCTTCCTATCCACTCTCAAAACCATAATATTATACACCTTTACCATGTCTCTCATTACTTGTATTTGTCCCTAAACCGTCCTGTTGTGAACCGTCCTGAGATCTATGGGTATTGGGCAGTACAGTGGTACCTCAGGCTACAGACACTTCAGGTTACAGACTCCGCTAACCCAGAAATAATACCTTGGGTTAAGAGCTTTGCTTCAGGATGAGAACAGAAATCGTGCGGCAGTGGCACGGCAGCAGCGGGAGGCCCCATTAGCTAAAGTGGTACCTCAGGTTAAGAACAGTTTCAGGTTAAGAATGGACCTCCAGAACGAATTAAGTTCTTAACCCGAGGTACCACTGTATACAAATTTAATAAACAAATAAACAAACAGCCCCAAACACCATGACCTTCCATCACAGAGGACTTGTTCCATCCACTTTTCTGAATCTTTTCCATTTCTACATTAACCCTTTTGCGGTGTGGCAGCCAGAACTGTACTTACCATTCCAATAATATGGTTGTGCTATAGACGCTCTAGAGCGGCGTTGTGATTTTGACAGCTTTATTTTCAATCCGTTTCATGGATATTTTGCCTGCCTCAACCTTTGCCACAAACTGGGGCCAGCATTTTCATCAAGCTATCTGCTGCCGCCACAGTATCCTTTTCTTGCTCCTCTCCTCCGTTGGCAACATTCGCAAGTGATGTGCTGCAAACTAGAAGGCGTTCTCAGCTTCAGATGTGAAGAATGTCCTGACAATGCACTTTGCCTAGCCTTTCAGAACTCCTGTCCTCTAGGATGCCTGTGCCCATGCTCAAGCAGAACACTAAATCTTGCTCTTTGATGAGCACCTTCAAAGGAATAAAGTAACTCTTGGAAGATGAAGGAGCCTTGAGCTCTTTCTTCTGACCTTTTGAGCAGCCTCCCTCCTCAGCTGCAGCCAAATATAACCATTGTGGAACTTTTTTGCCCTTGTATCCAAACCTCCAAGTACATGGAAGCTGTATAAGCTACCCATTCATCAGGCCTGTAAGTAGGGATGGATCTGTTAGTTTGGGCACAGTCAGTTTCTAATGTTTCCTGTATTATATTCACTCCTTCACATTTCTGCAATGATTTGCATGCCTTTTTTAAAAAACAAACACAAACAAACTCACGAATATTCGCTAGCATTTTGGTGGAAATTTCTCCTCTACTGTTTTGACTAATCTACAGTTTTGCAAGCAATTTCCCTCAATAGAACATATTTTATAGGATTATTTTTTTAGCCACCCAGAGTGGCTGGGGAAACCCAGCCAGATGGGTGGGGTATGTATGTATGTATGTATGTATAAATAAATAAATAATTTCAGTAATATAGTCATTTTAATGCACATTTTCCCCAAGATGTTGTTGATGTTGTTGTTGTTAAATTTGTATATAGTGGTACCTCTGGATGTGAACGGGATCCAGAAGCAAATGCAACCTGCCTCCACACATCTGTGCATGCGCGGGTCACGATTTGCCGCTCCCATGTATGCGCATGATGTCATTTTGACCATCTGCACATGCACGAGCGGCGAAACCCATTACTTCCAGGTCGCTCCATTACTTCCAGGTCGCCGCAGCGCACAACCCAAAAATACTTATCCCAAAGCTACTTCAACCCGAGGTATGACCGCACTGCCTTCGTCTGAATATCTCAGGGTGGTTCACAACAGAAAAATCCAAAATGAAAATCCAAAATGAAAATCAAATACACAATAAAGCAAAAACAAACAAAGTCAATAGCACCCCCCCCACACACACAATATATGCACCTTTGTAAATACTGCTTACTTGTAGAATGGCATTGCAAAATTCAGAGAGGTGCAAATATTGAAGGCTAGCTGTATTTTGAATCTTGTATTGTTTTAGAACTTGTGAATTAAGTAAGTTCACCTGGACATGCGAACTTTCCTCATCCGTAGCTATAAGAATTAGTGTCTCTTATCTTGATTTTTGTTTGTCCAGAGACCAAAGCAGAACAGAAAAGAAGAGAATGTTCACAATGAGCAACAATGGCTACATTGCTTTGCTTTTAAAAAAACCTAACGTGATGAAGCAAATGTGCATGTATCTGCCCAGTTCGCACCTAAAGCAGGGAAGAGGTGGGTCTACTCCAGGGGAGGCTGACAGACTACAGCTTCCATCATTCCTGACCATTGGCCATGCCAGCCGGGGCTGATGGGAGTTGTAGTCCAACAGCATCTGGAGGACTCCATGTTGGCTACCCCACGTCTACTCTTTACATGAAAAAAGGTCTTCCTTAGCTGCTGATCACCATAGCTCTCCTGATCACAGCAGAGAATATAAAAAGGCATGTCATCTGTACAACACACTTGTTCTGATGATTTAACAAAGGTAGTCTGGGCTTTCCAAACCCCAGCTCATTTGTGCTGGTGAGGTTTTTATCTCTCTGAAGTTGGAACCACATCAACAAACAAATATAGTGTGAAATGCCATCGTCGTGTAGTGAAGCATCTCCATCCCATTCCACATCAACGGCAGCTACTAATGAAGGCAGAGAAAGGAAACTTGTTATATGACAGCACACCATGAGATGTTTATACTAGTCATTATGCTGGGAAGGTAGAAACCATGGCTGGGAAATAAATTCAACTCAGCCTGCATTTAAAGTTTACCTAATCCACAACCATCGGTGAACCAAAACACTGCCATCATTTTGACATTCCCTCTTCTCCAAATTTTGCAGTGCAGTTTTCCAGCCAGGTAGTGTGTACAAAATGCATATACTAAAGTATGCATAGAAATGGATATATTGGTGAAAATATCAAAAAAAGGCATTATATTAGAGAAAAGCTTTGCGAAATGTGTATATTATGCAAAAATGTGTATATTGGAAGAAATTGACACTAAAATGATGGCAAACTTTCACGATGTGCAGATGTGGAGAACTGAACTTCAGACTGTGAAAATAATTCACTGGGAGAAACTTGAACTGGCAGATTCTCCCATCTCTAGAAGAAATTCCATACAAAGAAGCAGTTGAGGCATAAAAGAGGCAACGTCTAGATTTAGGTGATGGTCATTAGCCTCAGTGACCTGTGGAGATGGTAGTTCAGGAAGAAGCTAGAGATAAGCTATGCTTCCTTGCATTCTTTGTTAGTGGCATAGATACGTTGAAAGCAGGCATAGGCAAACTCAGCCCTCCAGGATGTTTTGGGACTACAACGCCCATCATCCCTAGCTAACAGGACCAGTGGTCAGGGATGATGGGAACTGTAGTCTCTAAACACCTGGAGGGCTGAGTTTGCCTATGCCTGGTCCAAAGTATCTTCGTCTACCAGAAGCTGCTGAGGGTTTCTTTTGCCTTCATAACATCAAAGTGGAAGGAAAGCAAAAGTCCCTGAAGGAATCCCTATTCTGACTGGGGTGAATGGCATTCAACCATGGCTATTGATGACTCTTAGGCACGATGGCTACACTCTGCCTCCATGTCAGAGGCAGCCATGCTTCCGAATACCAGTTGCTGGCACTGCAGGAGGAGAGAATGCTCTTCTGCTTACGTCCTGCTTGCTGGTTTCCCACAGCCATCTTGGTGGCCATTATAAAAACAGAATACTAGACTAGATGGGCCATTGACCTGATACTAGAAGGTTCTTCTTCTGTTCTTAGGGCTGCCAAAAAGAGAAAGTGGGCAAATGAGGTTTTAGAACAGGCATAGGCAAACTCGGTCCTCCAGATGTCTTGGGACTACAACTCCCATCATCCCTGACCACTGGTCCTGTTACAGTAGCTAGAAGCCCAGTTTCTTCACAGTTCTGCTCAGATACTCCTACAGGCAGTGCTATTTTTTTTAGAAAAAGAGGTGCCAGAACTCACCATGAACACCTCCCTCGTTCTCTTAGAACAACAACAACAACAACTTATTATTTATACCCCGTCCATCTGGATGGCAACGGCGCCCACCTGAGAGGTGCTGGAACTGACTTCCGGCGAGTTCCGGCTGAAAAAAGCTCTGCCTCCAGGTCTCCCTACATTTGATGACACTCTCCGTATGCACAAGAAGGAAGCTGGTGTAATTACAGCCCAAGGGCAATTTTATGTGTCCCAATAGACGCTTCCACAAAGCAAAAGGAATATAAATTTTGGACCAGTGGAAGGAAAGCTTCTGTTGCTAAATCCAATGGGCAAACACATATTTTTAGAGTGCTCTACTTCAACTTGAATGTCAGCTCTGCTGCGATTTAGAGTCTGTTGGCCCTTGCTCTAGTTTTTATCTTAAAAGCAAAGTCAGGAGCATTAAACTTGTTTCTCTACTTTTCTGCTTTGTCTTTTAAAGCTAGCTGCTTTGCAAAAAAAATCTGGAGCTTTAACTCCTTAGCTCCTCTGCTGGTAGTTTTTCTTGTAATGAAGGACCAGATTGAACTCATGAGTCCCCTCAGCAGAAGCCCTGTACAAGGACCTTTGCTTGAACAACTAGGATTTCTCCCCGTTCTCCTCCCCTGTGTGCCACTTACACCCCGCCCCCAAAAAATGCATGGCTCAGGGAAGTCAGGAGAACTTTTAGAACAGTGCGTGGGGGAGGAGAGGGGGTATCATTCCATCTGGCAAGCCCAAATCCTTGCCCTGATGGACCGATAACCTTAGCATGATGCTGAATTCCTCCTGAAGGATGCACATACAGTCCTGTGCACACTCATTTTGGGAGAAAGCTCCATTGAATGCAGTAGGACTAATGTCTGGATAAATCCAGATGGGAAAGGTCTGGGTGGCTGACATTTTGTGCAAGCTTACATGTAAGTCTTAGTTTGGAGTCTACAACTAACTTGGAGTCATAGCTTGTTCAGGTGTTACTGCAGGCCAGGGGTGAGGATTTTCAGGTCTGGAGGATAACTGCAACCTCCTGTCTCATAGCCCCTGGCACTCTCCCCAGACTATCTCCTTTTCTGGCCCTGCTCTGCACCTTTCTCAAAGTGCTCTTACCTGACTTGGGCTGTGACAATGCCTCTTCCTCACATAGATGGTTGATTATGATGATGTGTCTTCAGCTTTTGCCTTGGCTGAAACATAGCCTGATGTATAATGGAAAGTGTTGCCTATGCTCTACCTCCACGTTCAGAAGCAGTAATGCATCTGAATATCAGTTGCTGGAAACCACAAGTGGGAAATGTGCTCCTGCTCTCAGGTCCTGCTTGCGGGCTTGCCACAGGCATCTGGTTGGCCACTGTGAGAACAGGATGCTGGACTAGATGGGCCATTGACCCAATCCAGCAGGCTCTTCCTATGTTCTTCTGCCACGCCTGTTGCTCTGGTTCCACCCACTTTGGCCACTCACAGTGTGACTTGTGGCCTCTGGGAGGGTGCCCATAAAGGAATGCAGCCATTGCAGCCTTGCCCACCACTACCCAGGTTTCTTGGAGAACAGCCATATACCATTTTTGCCCTCAGACAGCCCTAGAACTACTGATCATGGTGTTCATAGGGAAGACAGCAGCACAACCCTCCATTTGAAGGATCGTGAAAAGAGGCCAGGAAAGAAACACTATGCATTGTTATATTTTGGTTATGACTCCTTCTTCATGTCTCAGGAGCCATAGATCAACTGTTAGTGTTTAGTGACCTTCTGCCTAAGAGTAGAGAGCCCCTGGGTGGTTCTAACTTGTGTAGCTGGCATTGAATTGCAGATAATCTAAGATGACACAGACCTTGGCAACCTTCTGTGAGTAATCTTTTCAGCAGGATAAGCTCTTGTTGAACAATTCCTTCAATGTACTTTTGTTTTGTACACACTCACGGCCATCATTTCAATCCACATCACTATAGATTTCTTTCTTCTCTCTCCACCGGCCGACACTGCCTTCAATGAAAAATAACATCTCAGCCACCGCGGTGTGGTCACGTGCATACTTCATAGCCTAGAGTGCCACTGAAGTGGGTGAAGCTTTTTCGCTTTGCTTGGTTGATGATCAGTATATAGAATCACAGAATCGTAGAGTTGGAAGGGACCCCAAGAGTAATCCAGTCCAACCCTCTGCAATGCAGGAAAATCAGCTAAAGCATCCATGATGGACTGCCATTCAACCTCCTCTCCAAGGAAGGAGAGTCCACCACCTCTCCTGGGAGTCTGTTCCACTGTCAAACAGCTCTTGCTGCCAGAAAGCTTTTCCTGATCTTTAGTCAGAATCACCTTTCTTGTAAGTTGAAGTCATTGGTTTGAGTCCTACCCTCCAGAGCAGGAGAAAACAAGCTTGTTTCCTCTTCCATGTGACAGCCCTTGAGATATCACATCTCCCCTTGGTCTCCTCTTTTCCAGCCACTTCAGCTGTTCCTCATATGGCCTGGTTTCCAGACTCTTGATGTCACGGACTGGGCAGATGAGGAGGAGGAGCGGAGACCACCCCTCTCCAAGATCCTTCCAGAGAGGAGGAAGGGGGAGAGAGCATGGACGTAGGATTGTGGTGGTTTGAGATGGGTCACACCCCATAAGGAGCAAGATAACAGTGAACAGAGGCAGGAGTCAGATGTGTTAGAAACAGTACTGTGGCCAAGTGACATGCTGTCTCTGGAGAGTTTGCCAGAGCCCCCTGCTTCCCCTAGCATCAGACGTGCCCTTTGTGTTTCAGAGCAGAAAGCCAAACAGAGAAATTGCCTTAGCAGCCACCATAGGCAGCAGGAGGGGTCTGCATGCTAGGCAGCAACTGCCAGGGGGGCACTCTGAGCAACGTTGGTTCAAGTGTGAGGATGTACATTCCATGTCTTCCTGTGTTTCTGTGGATTAAAATAAAGTAGCTGAAAAGCTCTCTCTCTGACTTCACTAGGCAGATAGCCAGTGAGCTGTTGACGGCACACCTGACACTTGATCATCTTGGTTGCCCTCCTCTGCACATGTTCCAGCTTGTCAGCATCCTTCCTAAACTGTGGTACCCAGAGTTGGACACAGTATTCCAGGTGTGGTCTGACCAAGGCAGAATAGAACTTCCCTTGATCTGGACACTATACTTCTGTTGATGCAGCCTAGAATAGCATTAGCTTTTCTCCTTTTCCCCCCTGCTGCATCACATGGTTGACTCATGTCAAGCTTGTAGTCCACCAAGACCCCTAGACCCATTTCACATGTACTGCTAGTAAGCCAGTTCATAAATCAGGAGTGGGGAACCTCAAGCCCAGGGGGCAAATACGGCCACCAGACTTCTCTATCTGGCCCTCAGAACTTTCCCCAGGTTTCTTTTTTTTTTAAAGATATTTATTAAAGATTTAATAGTTACAGAGAAAAAGAAAGAAGAAACAATAAAAAGTTAAACAAAACAAAACAATACCTTACAATACATCAAAGTAAAAAAAGGAAAAAAACAATACAGCAGAACAATAAGAAAAACAAAAACATTTAAAAACACATCCAGTATTTCCGTATCTTTATCTTTCCTTTACTTGTTTCATCGACCTCCTCACACCTCCCTTTTTTGTATTCTAGTTCAATTATCTATTTCAGCAAATCCTTTCCATCTTTCTCAATTTTTGTTCTATAATTTATCTTAGCACAGTCTGACCTTAAATTTTACACTTTGGCCCATTAACAATCTATTTTTACTTAATTCTTTATAACATTTCTGCTAAAACCATGTAACTTCATTCCAGCATCCTTCTAACATTCATTAATTTTGCAATATTTCTGTAAATATACTTTGAATTTTTTCCAATCTTCTTCCACTTTCCCCAGGTTTCTTTGCCAGACTGGGATATTTCCTAGAACTCTGATAATGCCTCTTGCTTGCTTGGGTAAGGATAGGAAGCAGTGTGCATAGAAACTAGCCTACTGTACTGTCCTCCATCCACTTTTTGCACCTGGCTCTACCCACTGGTGGCATGCGGCCCTTGGAAGGTTTCCCAGAAGGTATTGCAGCCCCCAGGCTTAAGAAGGTTCCCAACCCCTTGCGGTTGTCAGCATCTGTCTGCTATATGCTAGGGAATCTTTAACTTGGAGTTCTCTGGCAATCAGAGCCGTTTTCCCCATAGGGCTGAGTGGCGTGTCTCACCAAGGCACCAGCCTCTCAGGGGTGCCCCAGCAAGTGGGGGAGCTGTGCGGCTTTGCTGGCGGCCTCCCCTTTCCCTGCACGCCCGCCAGCTGCGCCCCACCAACCATAAGATCGCTCTTCTCCCGAGGAGGCTTGGGAGGGAAGCTGCGCTCTCCTCCCGCGGAGGCTTGGGAGGGGCGTAACTTCACTCCCAAGCCCCGCGATCACTCTCCCACAGTGGCATGGGGGAGAGTTGCGCCCCGCCCCCGGATGGCTGGCAGTGCGTAGCTACATACACCCAACACTATCCATGGTACTCTGGGGGCACTGGGCAGATATTTGCACCCCGGCGCCGCGTCTGCTAAAGACAGCCCTGCTGGCAATACCAGTTGATGGAGACACCAGGCGAAGGCTTTCAGGTGTGAAGCAGAAAGAACAGACCAGCCCAAATGATTGAGGGGCTGGGGCAGCTCCCCTTTGAGGAATGCTTGGGCCTTTTTTGAACTTGGTAAGAAATACGGAGGCAAGAAAACGTCTATGCAGGATGGTCAAGAGAAAGTAGATAGTGAAACATTTCTCTCCCTCTCTTATAACACTAGAACCCAGTGGTAATCCATTGAAGCTGATTGGTGGGAGAATCCAAATAGACAAGAGGAAGGACTTTTCTTTGCTCTGTGTGTGAAATTCACTCTCCCAAGAGGCAGTGATGGCCACCTGCTTGGGTGGCTTTAAAAGAGGATTGGATAAATTCATGGCACATAAATCTATCAGTGGCTACTGAGCAGGAGGATAGCTGGGTTCTGTCTTTGCTGCTGGAGGCAGCTGCCCCTGAATACCAGATAAAGATGAGATGATCAGTGTCTACTAGCTGAGTTGGTTGTACAGTGGTACCTCGGGATAAGAACTTAATTTGTTCTGGAGGTCTGTTCTTAACCTGAAACTGTTCTTAACCTGAAGCACCACTTTAGCTAATGGGGCCTCCTGCTGCTGCTGCTGCTGCTGCGCCACTGCACGATTTCTGATCTCATCCTGAAGCAAAGTTCTTAACCCGAGGTACTATTTCTGGGTTAGTGGAGTCTGTAACCTGAAGCTTATGTAACCTGAAGTGTATGTAACCGGAGGTACCACTGTATACTACTGTCTCTAGCATCAGGCAGCAAGCTTCTGAAAACCAGTAGCTGGGAAACATGAAAAGAGAGCAAGAGAGAGAACTGTTGCTACGTATTTTATTCATGGGTGTTGAGAGATATTGTTGGCTTTGGTTTGCTTGTTTGTTATTATGTTATGTATTTTTGTGCTGTTAGGCTGCAAACCACCCAGTGATCTTCTGATGAAGGCCGCTATATAAATTTAATAAATATTGATAATAATAAGCTCAGATCCACCTCTACTATGATGGTGCCTGGATACAGCCACTGCAAGATAGGGGCAAGATATAATTTGCTTTGGGGGCAAATTCTTGTTTTTATCTCCTTTTTTTACATAGTCACTGTTTTTCAATTACTGATGATACATTAGAGCATGTCAGGATGCATCATGTACAGTGGTGCAACCTACCATGACCTTGAGGCATTGCAATGTATATGCTGCATTGCAAGAGACATTCAAATATGTTCTTTATATAGTCTGGCCACCATTGCAGAGAGGAGACTATTCTCCACAACAGCAGAGAATTCAGCCCTGCATAGGAAAGTTATAGGGTGCTTCTAGGTGGGTGTTACAGATGACCAACAACTTTTTTTCCTTTGGCAGTGTCCGCATGACACCCTTGGCATAAAAATGGCAGGTTGTATCCCTCCCACCCCATTTAATCCAGATGCACTCTTCATGCAGAAAATTACTTAAGATTTTTTAATATATATATATATGGGTTGTGGTGGAAACTGTTGCTGATTACTCATTTGCATTATATGACTGACACCTCTGCAATATTAAGTGCCACACTGGAAGCACCCAGGGTGACTCTGAAAGACACTCATCTTTGACCATACACAAGAGTCTTGTGACGTTACAGCGTTGTTCTGCAGAGAAGTTCCAGTGGGTGAGATCCAATGCCGCCATTTTGGTCCCATAATTGATTTTGATCCAGTGGAAGCATCCCTTCCCCCATGCAGCACCTCCTATGCCACTCTTTGTGCTGTTTTGGAAGGTCTCTCCATTGGTGCAGGGACATAAGATGGGAAGAGGACATGAAGAAGAAGAAGAAGAGGAAGAAGAGGAAGAAGAAGAAGAAGAAGAAGAAGAAGAAGAAGAAGAAGAAGAAGAAGAAGAAGAGTTTGTATTTGATATCCCGCTTTATCACTACTCGAAGGAGTCTCAAAGTGGCTAACAATCTCCTTTCCCTTCCTCCTCCACAACAAACACTCTGTGAGGTGAGTGGGGCTGAGAGACTTCAGAGAAGTGTGACTAGCCCAAGGTCACCCAGCAGCTGCATGTGGAGGAGCGGGGAAGCGAACCTGGTTCACCAGATTATGGGTCTACCGCTCTTAACCACTACACCACACTGGCTCTCAGTGAGAGAATATCACCTCCCCTTACCTTAGCAGGCACCTTTGTTGCAAGTGGAACAGCAGCAGGGGATTTCACCCCACGGGTGCTGACCTGAGGAACAACAGAACACATATGCGATCATCCAACCCCAACCCTTGTGAAAGGTCTATCATTTAGTTGGTTGTGGGGCACAAGGCAGGTAAAGGAAAGTCCATATCTGAACATATGTTTACATAAACTGTATAATCCTCACAGTGTAGGTAAGCTAACCTTCTCTAGCCTGAAAGCTGCATTCAGCCCTGGTCAACCCTCTGTCCAAAAGTGGGTGTGGCTATCCAACACTCTCTCATGCAAATCCACACTGAGAAGGTCACACAAGGACCTTGGTAGGTGCAATAGCTTTCCCATACTCTCCATTTATTTATTTATTTGCTTACTTACTTTTTGGCCCTGCCCCTAAGGTTGCATTGACGTATGCAAGTTGCGTGTTCAGACCCAGAGACCTCCCCCCCTAAATAAAGACACATTTGACTCAAATTTTAGTTTTGTTTTTTGGCAAAATTTAGGCCACAGCTTTATTGATTACAGAAAAGTGAGTGGTTGCATAGGCTCTGGTTCGACTAGCTCCCTGCACCCTTGCAGGTAGCACTGACCCAGAGCTCTATCATAGATCAGCCAAGGGTGAACACCTGAGGCAGGTGAAAAGCCTGGGAGCAGACTCTGTTCACTCCTCAGATGCTCCCCTGGACTCAGGCACGGGAGTCTTTTCGGGGGTTGACCAAACCAAGTTGAGTCCCTGGATTCCTTTAATGGAATACTCTTCACATAGGGATGGTGAGAGTGTTCTCCCATCCCTATCACCTGAACCAGTGCCTATCCGCAACCTTACAAGTTGTGACAAATTGCTACGCAGCAGGTGAAACCCAAATGGCTATAGCCAATCAGCCAAGTGGGGAAAATTCCTGCCGTGCCCCTGACCCAAAGACAGACGACACATGACGGCATAGCAAGGTCAATCGCAAAATGCCCTAAAATTAGGGAGAGGTGGGTGGGTGTTCTGATGCACGAGCTGAAAGAGGAAGCTCTGGGTTATGTGCATGGGTTTATATAGGTCCCTCAGTCCTTTTAGACTGCACCCCATTGGCCAGATTAAACCCAGCAATGAGGGACCAATCGGGTGTTGTGGCTATCCAGCAGACCCACACACAACCAGGAGGTCAATCTCCAGGTCTCACCACAACACATGCCCTCTTTTAGGAAGGTCACGATTTACATGTTATGTGGTGGGCCCACTGTGCTGCGTTGCATGAAGAAGTGCTTTCTTTTGTCTATCCTGAATCTACTGACAATTTCCTTGGATTACTGATGTTCTAGCATTCTGAGAGATGGAGCAGAACAGCGATATGGTTGTCTGAGTTTTGTACAGGTTTCTTGGGGCTTCTTTGTGGGAAAAGGCAGGATACACATTTACTAATAGACAAAGAAGTGGTTCGGTTTTTAATTTTGATTGCGGCGCTCTTAATGTTGCGTCTCTGTTTCCCTGAACCTTTCTTAGCCTCCTTGGGAGGGTTTTCTACCCTGAAAGGCAGGGTACACATTTATTAAAGAACTGCATGAAATAATTGAGCAGGGAGCAAATTCAGCCTGGCCTGTTCCCATATCTTTTAACGGAAGCTTGATTTGCAGAAATCACCAGGCAGAGGTTTCTAGAGCATGGAGATAAACAAGGCCGCCTGCTGAAGCCTTCAGATGCAGCTGCTGCAGGGGCCTGTTGAAAATCAGGAAATGTATTAAATACTCATTGTGATCAAAAACTCAAAGGTTCACCACTCCGCAGTGGTGTGGATTTTGCATACTGTAGTGGGATGTCAAGATGTGCATTGAACAGCATCACAGAGTTCAGATGAGCTTTGGCTTGGAAGGCATTACAGTGGTACCTCGCAAGACGAATGCCTCGCAAGACGGAAAACTCGCAAGACGAAAGGGTTTTTGGTTTTTTGAGTTGCTTCGCAAGACGATTTTCCCTATGGGCTTGCTTCGCAAGACGGAAACGTCTTGCAAGTTTGTTTCCTTTTTCTTAACACCGTTAATACAGTTGCGACTTGACTTCGAGGAGCAACTCATAGAACGCGGTGTGGTAGCCTTTTTTGAGGTTTTTGAAGACTTTGGTGATTTTTGAAGCTTTTCCAAAACTTTTCCGAAACTCTAAAGATACAGTGGTGCCTCGCAAGACGAAAAAAATCGCAAGACGAAAAAACTCGCGGAACGAATTAATTTCGTCTTGCGAGGCACCACTGTATCTTTAGAGTGCATAATTGCTGCATGTTAATTTTATTTTATCGTTAGCTGCCATGAGCATTGGGCCATGCTGTCAGGATCCAAATTCAGTATCTGCAGAAAAGAGAAATAAATTCTAAATCTGACTCTGGATCAAGCTCCGCAGCTTTTGACCATTATGGCGTTGATCGCTTTTGTTCCTTGTCTTAGACTTGCAAAAATTGTGGTGATGGGCAGTGTGTCACAAGCTCTCAGCATTCCATGAATGGGAGTCTACTGCAACTTATAGCATGCATTGACTTATTTGTGGTAGCCCCCATTTATGGAATGCTGCCCCTTCTCATTGCTTTGATACCAGGCACAGGTGTTTTTGTTTTCCCAGGCCTGTAATGGGTCTATGTGATTTTCTTATTGCATTCTCTCCCCCCCCCCCTGGTTGTAAATTATTTCACATCTCTTTTACTAGGAAGCAGCACACAGGCCATAAGCACACCATACACTGAAAGCACTATCATACCACTTTGACAGACCCTCTAAGTGTCCCTGTTTTTTCAGGGACAGTCCCAGATTTACAGAAGCCGTCCCAGTTTCTGATTTGATCCCAGAATGTCCCACTTTTCCTTAGGATGTCCCTATTTTCATTGGAGAAATGTTGAGGGTATGGTATGGAGTCACGCGGCCCCAGAGTCAAGGAGATAAGTAACTATGGTGGAACTTCGGTTGTCAAAAGTAATCTGTTCTGGAATACCATTCAACTTCCAAAACATTAGACAACCGAGGCGCAATTGCCAGTCAGCAAATTCCTTTTAAAAATAGAGAAACACACCTCAGAAACTGTTCGACTTCCAAGGTGCGTTCAAAAATGGAAGCATTCACTTCCGGATTGTCGGCATTTGGGTTCCGAATTGTTTGGCTTCCGAAGTGTTTGACAACTGAGGTTCCACTGTATACAACCTTTTGAAGACACCTGAAGGCAGCCCTGTATAGGGAAGGTTTTTAAAAATGTTTAATGTTTTATTATGTTTTTATATGTGTTGGAAGGACCCCAGAGTGGCTGGGGCAACCCAATATAATACACAACAGGGTATTATTATTACTATTGATATCCCTATTTTCAGTGCTTTCTTCTCATTTTGACTCAAGAAAATCACCATTTTATAGTTCAAAATGGGGAAAAATAAATACAGTAAATGGACAAATGGACAAAGATTCACAAAATGTTTAGGGGTATGTGTACCCCTGCATCCCTCCACACACAAAAAGCACTGCCTATTTTCATCAGAGAAATGTTGGAGGCTATGCTTTAAACAGTCATGGCTTCCCCCAAAGAAGCCCAGGAACTGTCCTTTGTTAAGGGTGCTGAGAGTTGTTAGGTGACAGACTACTCCCCTCACGGAGCAACATTTTCCAGAGTTCCCTGGGAGGATGGATTGGCCTTGCAGTTTGAAAGCACACCAGTGCAAGTAGATAAATAGGTGGGAAGGTAAATTGTGTTTCTGTGTGCTCTGGTTTCTGCCAGAGTGTTCCATTGTGCCAGAAGCGGTTTAGTCATATCGGCCACATGACCTGGAAAGCTGTCTGTGGACAAACGCCGGCTCCCTCGGCCTGAAGTGAGATGAGTGCCACAACCATAGTCGCCTTTGACTGGACTTAACCGTCCAGGAGTCCTTTACTTTTTCCCAATGTGGGCTAGAGGTGCTGCTGAACTTCAGGAGACCAAAAAAGGTTTATTTCCTGGCATGGAGATGTTCACCATTATGAGATCTGAGAACCTTTCCGACTCGGGGGAAATTCTTTAATTTGCAGCCAACTCTCCCGCATGTCCTCAAGTAGCTTCTATTCTCATCATACTTCTTGGCCACAGCAATTCCCTCCCAGCTGTGTGCTGAAGGATATGATGAAGGCTTTGCAACCTTTATGCTGCCATAGAATGTCTCTCCCTTGGCCCATTTGACTGCCTTGCATTCCTCTAAAGCAACATTTTGTAGCCAGATTTCAATTGACCCTATTACAGTTGTTGTTGTTAATTACATCCTTCCTTTCCACCCAAATGGCTCTTTTGCTGTTTAGTGGATTTGGACTGCCCCCCTTCCACAACCTGGTCCTCTCCAGATGTTTTAAACTGCAACTCCTATCATCCCAGACCATGGACAGCCCCAGTCATAAAATTGTAGAGTTGGAAGGGCCCCAAAGATTCATCTAGTCCAACCCCCTGCAATGCAGGGATCCTGTCAACAAGCTGCCCTTGGTGGGCTCAAACCACCAACCTTCTGGTTAATGGCCAGACACATTTACCCATAGCATCACCTGGCACTTTTGATGGGTTTATCTTTTAAACCAAAGATGGGGAAAATATGACATTTCTGGTTTTGTGGTATTCTCATCCATCACAGTCAACATGACCAATGGTCAGAGTTCCACCCACTCTCTGGAACACAGTTTTATATGCGGTTCATGAGGCAGGAACTGTGAACCACCTTGAGTTCTGTGAACTGCCCGGAGATGCGGGTGGTGCTGTGGTCTAAGCCACTCAGCCTCTTGGGCTTGCCGATCAGAAGGTTGACTGTTCGAATCCCCATGACTAATCCCCATGAGTTCCTGCTGCTCTGTCCTCACTCCTGCCAACCTAGCAGTTCAAAAGCACGGCAGTGCAAGTAGATAAATAGGTACTGCTGTGGCAGGAAGGTAAACAGCATTTCAGTGTGCTCTGGCTTCCATCACAGTGTTCCATTGCACCAGAAGCGGTTTAGTCATGCTGGCCACATGATCCGGAAAGCTGTCTGTGGACAAACACTGGCTCCCTCAGCCTAACCCCATAGTCAAATTTGACTGGACTTAATGATCCAGGAGTCCTTTACCTTTACCTATAGGGCAGTATATAAATTCAGTTAACAACAACAACAACAACAACAACAACAACTGTGGCAAACTTTAAACACTCCTAAAGACCTGTCTATTTAAACAGGCATTTCATCACATGGTAATTTTTTTATGTTTTATTGATATTTAACAGAATGCTTTGTTGATAACTTCTTTTTGTTTTTTACTTAGGCATTTTTTTGTATTTTTGGTTTTAAATGTATATACCTTTTTTCTTTTTTAATTATCTTACTGGATTTTATATAAACTCATTATGGACTTTGCATATTAAGTAATGATCATAAGGATGATGGGAGGTTGAGGAAGGCTGATCTGGGCTGTTCTCATTCACTAAGCTATTACTAGAGAGTGGAGGGAAGTATTTTGTAAGGGCTAGATGGGAAGAACCACGGATCCAATGTGTGGAAGGAAATCAGCCACTGGGGCCGCTCTGCGAAAACTAGCAGAGTGCTCTGGGTGTTATAATGTGCAGCTTCTAACTCTGTTCTCATGCTTCCGTTCATGCAAGACAATATGCCCAAGTGGAGACCATCTCTGGATCTTGTGCCACTGCTTTGCACATTGCCTCAGCACATGGTGAGACACCACCCTTCTGTGAGTGGAACGCCTTCTGCATATCTAATATGCCACATTTCATTTGGATCCAACCCATGAGCTTGGAAGACTAAGGGGAAGCAATATACACGTGCCATAGCAACCATTAGTCTAGTGTCTAGAGTAATCTAGGACCAGCACAGTGTAGTGGTCAGAGTGTTGGACTAGGACCTGAGAGACCAGGGGGTTCAAATCCCTACTTAGCCATAATGCTTCCTGGGTGACCTTGGGCCAATCTCTCCCTCTCATCCTAACCTATTTCACAGGGTTGTTGTGAGGATACAAGGGGGAACCATGAGTGCCACCTTGAGCTCCTTAGAAGAAATCTGGGATATAACTGTGATATAAATAAATAAGGTCAATGGTCACATTGGCTTTGCTTTGTGCTTTATTTAGTTATTAATGAAGAACCATCTCTACGCTCACTACCTATTGCAGAGCACTTCCTCATTACACCAGGCCAATTCTGAATAGTATATTGCAAAAATATAATTGTTAGCACTGGTAGATTCACAGTAATAGCTAAGGCTAGGTGTGAGATGATAAACATAGCAATCTCTGCATCAGATGGTATTAATTTTTGGTTGCCTTACTTGTAAATGGCATTACTAACAGTATTTGTTTTATTCTTTTCATGTTCTTGCTTTATGATATCTTCATTATTCATTGTTTCGTGTTTGTGGGCACATCTGTACTGTTGGTTAATGAGGATAGTAAGTTCCCTGTACCTTCATTATTTCTCCATTTTCCATAGGACCTTCTCCTCTAAATCACTGCCTTCTCACACTTCCCTTCCCTCAGTACAGATTTTCTCATACAAGGGATACTCCAAAAGGGACTGGGGTATAAGAAAGTCCAGAACAGGGGAGGGAAAAGTGTGGGAAGGCAGTGATTTAGAAGAAAATGGTATACAAACAATGGTGAATTAATAGAGGTACAGAAAGCTTCCTATTCACCTTAAACAACTGTATGGACAAGCCTAGTATTTTAGTTTATGCAATTTGTCCTGAGATTTTAGGGTGAAGGGTGGGTAAGAAATACCAGAAAGAAAGAAAGTCAAAAACTTATTAATGCATGATGGAGTCAAGTAGCTGCACAACTAACACATTACTGAACTGATTGCTCAGTTGCCCAATGGTAATCCATTTTTCCAATATTGTACTCCATTCCAATGCACAATTAAGGCCTCCTTGAGAAGCTTCTGCATGGCTGGGAGAATGTGCAAGAGCCTATTGGATGGATCTGTTAATGGAGAATTGGTGTCGCATAGAAAGAGCTGGTGCCCATTATGTGGGAAGACTCACATAACCAACCCCATTCTATTTCATATATATAGACACGAAAGGATCAATGTGGAGATCCTGCTGGTGCTTTTGCACCAGGCACAGCGCACCACTGCTTCTCCCTCCCCCCTCCACCTGATTGTAAGCAGCAGCAGTGCAACCGACCAGAGCTCAGGGGACCATTGTCACCCCACCGCTATTGCAGTCAGCTGCATTTGTGCAACCCGAATTTTCTGGTATGTGATTGAATCCTACCTGAAAATAGCAACTACAGTGGTACCTCGGGTTAAGAACTTAATTCGTTCTGGAGGTCCGTTCTTAACCTGAAACTGTTCTTAACCTGAGACACCACTTTAGCTAATGGGGCCTCCCGCTGCTGCCATGCCACTGGAGCATGATTTCTGTTCTCATCCTGAAGCAAAGTACTATTTCTGAGTTAGTGGAGTCTGTAACCTGAAGCGTCTGTAACCTGAAGCGTCTGTAACCTGAGGTACCAGTGTATCTAGAAGCACCTTGATTTACCCATGAGTGCACAACAGTTTTTTCCAACCCTGGTAGGAACCTTCCCAGGCCCTGAATAGCTGCATGAAAAATGGAAAGTATTTACTATCATAGAATTGTAGAGTTGGAAGGGACTGTGAAGACCATCTAATCCATGGGTAGGCAAACTAAGGCCCAGGGGCCGGATTCAGCCCAATCACCTTCTAAATCCGGCCCGCGGATGGTCTGGGAATCAGCATGTTTTTACATGAGAAGAATGTGTGCTTTTATTTAAAATGCATCTCTGGGTTATTTGTGGGGCATAGGAATCCATTCATTATGTTTTTTCAAAATATAGTCCGGCCCCCCACAAGGTCTGAGGGATAGTGGACCGGCCCCCTGCTGAAAAAGTTTGCTGACCCCTGATTAATCCAATCCAATCTTTTGCCCAATGTGGGGCTTGAACCCACGACCCTGAGATTATGAGTCTCATGCTCTACCAGCTGAGCTAGCCTATACTATGAATTAACCTTACTGGAAACCATAGCAATCATAGAATTGCAGAGTCAGAAGGGATCCTGAGCATCATCAAATCCAACCCCCTGCAATGCAGGGATATGCAGTTGTCCCATACAGGGATCGAACCTGTAATCTTGGCATTATTAGCACCACACTCTAACCAACTGAGCTAGAGCAGGAGAAGACTTGAATCTTTGCTTGTTGCGCAGCTGTTCCATCAGCACAGGAGTTATGCCACAGAATGAACCCAGCAAACTTACAAACTTGTACCCCCTGGTCCAAGAGAAATCATTAGTCTACCTTAGTCGATAACAAGCACCAGAGAAATAAGGCTGCCAAATGACCAGAAAAGGGGTCTGGCATGCTCTTGTGCTCCTAATTTCAGGATTGTGTATGGAAACACAGTCTTGTTGCTATTAAAGGCAGTGCCACGGTGGCTGGTTTAAAACTTGGCAACCCTGCAGACAGAGAGTAGCTCATGAGTGAGACCAACAACTGCCCCTGCTATGCTACATTTGGGCACCCCCTGGAAATGCATTCCCCCAAAATAATACGAGAGGAAATGCTTCAACTTTTTTTGAGACAGGCTCTGAATGTTGCCAGCACCTTGGCTTGCACTTGAAAAAGTTGTGGGAATGATGTGATTTGAGATTAAAAGCAATAATTTATTAAGATGCTCCAGAGAGATGCACGAGGAAAGCTTATCCCGTGGAGAACTGAACGGATTCAACTCTCACAGCTTCCGCAGTGCCAGAAGTAATTAATTATCGCATCGCAGAAACTTGCTTGACACCATGTTGGACCAGGCTCAACATTATGCTGGCAAGCATTATCTGATGATTTGCAAAACAAGTCAGGCCTCTTCTTTGGTAACCATTCCCCAAAGGCCACATCTGCCGGTGGTGTAAATCAAGAGCAGCTTTCCCTTTCTTTGAACGGAGCATGAAAAAGGACCGAAAAATGAGGATCTGTCCCACACCTCTGTTCAGTCTAGCTTGACTATCAGCCCCCAGTTCTGTATGCTTTCATACACAATCGCAGATCTCCCAGGCAAATTGTTCAGAAATTTCAGCATGTTTTCTGTCCCTAGGCTATTAATTGTGATGACACATTAAGAGATAAGGGAGCATTAATTTTGGGAGGATAGTTTCATCCCTCTGCAGATTAGAGATATACAACAGAAACCTGCTTTGATTGGCAAACTGAAGTAACCCCCAGAAGGAAGGTGTAAAGAGGTGTGTGAGTTTCTGCGCTGGAGTGCCGAGTCTCCCTTATCTCCTGAAGAAGAGAGGCACCAGCAGTGATCAAATTGCCAAGTAGGGAAGAGAAGATTCTGGGGGATGCGTAGGCTTGAGCCGTATGAATGAGACAAAAGAACGGAATGTTCCTTTGTTATTTATCGTTTCTTTTGAACGTCCCTTCTTCTGAAGCACAGAGGTTGTTCGAAGTTTGCAGCTGGGAAACTTTCCTAAAAGCAAGCTGGTGGTTGACTCCCTCAACAGTGACAAGGAAACAAAACAAATGTGCCTCAGGCCCTGGTGCCAAGTTGACCAGCCACATTGGGGGGGGGGGGAAGATCAGGAAACGGACCTGTGATATGTGACAGAGGACATCAACGTGGCATCTGTAGGCACGATGGCACAGAGGAAGTCCTTCATTGGCACACCTGAGCAGGAGCTCCAAACTCTGAGGGTTGTTTTTTTTAAGTCTCTAGTCATCCTAGAAGGAAAGTTATGAAGCAAAATCACCCTTCTTAGTGATTTCTGCAAATCGAGCCCATCCTGGTTGCTCCCACCTGTTGAAGGCTGCAGGTTTTGGCTTCAGATATGGGTGGTTTGGCAGTTAGCATTTGCTCAAGTGGTGGTTTAGGCATTGGGTAGGCATAGTGTTGGATGGAGGAGAGGTTGTAGTCTCTGCCTGGTCCGTCTAAAAATGAGATAGCCCATTAAAGGGATCCAGGGGAGATGCTTCTCTCTGGATGTCCAGGTGTGGGGCCACAACACTCCACAGGTGCAATCCAGTGGGGGAGTTATTCCTTGATATAGGTCAGGGACTTCCCTATTTCTGGTTGAACCCAATGTAAGTCCTTCTGGCAGGCTAGCCAGATGTCGTGGGTTCTACTTCTGTAGTCAATAAAGATGTGGCCTGGTTTTACACAAAATAATAGAAGAAGAAGAAGAGGAGGGGGGGTTGGATTTGATATCCCGCTTTATCACTACCCGAAGGAGTCTCAAAGCAGCTAATATTCTCCTTTCCCTTCCTCCCCCACAACAAACACTGTGAGGTGAGTGAGGCTGAGAGACTTCAAAGAAGTGTGACTAGCCCAAGGTCATCCAGCAGCTGCATGTGGAGGAGCGGAGACGCGAACCCGGTTCCCCAGATTAGGAGTCTACCGCTCTTAACCACTACACCGCACTAGCTCTCTAATAGTTGTCATACCTTTAGTATGGGGAGGTCTAAAGGGCAGGGGGCACGCCTTGCCACACAAGTTAGTTTTTTGGAAATCAGGCAATAAGAATCCCTGGGATCCTAAAGAGCTGTTTCCCCATTCTCTTTAGTGTACATTTCCTGCTTCTCTCTTATTTCCTAATAGCCTTTGGAATATCCATTATTTGCTCTTCCTTTTTTCATAGAGACCAGGATGTATCTTTCCTGTGGTGGGCTCGTTTCAGATCAGGTACTCCCTACACATTCTTAGGGATGACTTCTTTAATCTCCTACCATCGGGTAGGAGATACAGAAGTATAGTGGTACCTCGGGTTAAGAACTTAATTCGTTCTGGAGATCCGTTCTTATTTCATGGCACATAAATCTATCAGTGGCTACTGAGCAGGAGGGTAGCTGGGTTCTGTCTTTGCTGCTGGAGGCAGCTGCCCCTGAATACCAGATAAAGATGAGATGATCAGTGTCTACTAGATGAGTTGGTTGTACAGTGGTACCTTGGGATAAGAACTTAATTTGTTCTGGAGGTCTGTTCTTAACCTGAAACTGTTCTTAACCTGAAGCACCACTTTAGCTAATGGGCCTCCCGCTGCCGCTCCACTGCTGCACAATTTCTGTTCTCATCCTGAAGCAAAGTTCTTAACCCGAGGTACTATTTCTGGGTTAGCGGAGTCTGTAACCTGAAGCGTATGTAACCTGAAGCGTATGTAACTCGAGGTACCACCAACAGGTTAAAGAACAGTTTTTATCCATGGGCTGTTGGGCTGCTGAATGGAAACAAATAGTGGTGTAATTGACTTCCGACAAGCAAACAGAGCGCGAACAAGACTGAGTGTATGGGGGGGGGGGGGGCTCGTTTAGTTTCACTGCACACAGGTGGTATAGTGACAATAAAGGATTATTATTATTATTATTATTATTATTATTATTATTATTATTGGGGATCTTAGGGATGAAACCATGGCAAAATCAGGTGGGTCAAGATCTTGCCTTGCTTTCAATGATGGATATGGAGCCTTCTGAGTTGTGGATACAGCTTGGCATAATGCAATTGCCTTTCAGAGACCAAATATCAGGGTGTGTGTGTGTGTGGTTTTTTTTCACTGTCCTAAAGAGCTTGCAGCTTCAGAAAGTGGGACTGTCCACCACCATATCCCACCAGCAGCAGCTGTCCGTGCTGCAAATGTTTCATTTTATATTAAGGAGAAGGAAAAACAAAAACAAAGAGAAGAACAGTTCCATCTCTGGTTTTATTCTGCATTATTTATAAGAAAGTCATTGTACTTTTCTTTCTGTGCAGGGAAAATATAGAAAAAAGGCGGGGGACTCTTGTTTACCTCCTGGGATTGTTTTCCTCCCCCTGATTATATTAGCAGAAATGCGATTTGGCCAAGCCTGTTCTGTTATGCCCTCACCTGTGCTGCTGCAGAGTGTCAGATCTTGAAATCAGAACTTCTTAGAACCTGGGAAAGGCTAATGAATGAACCCTTTTGGCTCCAGGTTACAGAGCCCAGAGATGGTCCAGGTGTGCAGCCTAACAGGGGGTTGGGGTGGTTTTTGTCATATCAAAGTGAAGCCTGGCAAGGGTTATTTATTTGTTTAAGAATAAATCAAAAGAAGCAATGAGGTGTAGTCGTTAGAGTGTTAGACTAGAACCTGAGAGACCAGGGTTTGAATCTCCATTCAGCCATGAACAGCATTTGAGACTCCCATTGTTCTAGGTGCATTTTGCAACAGGGAATTTCATTAGCTTGAGCAGTTTCTGAGCTCTGGGCACAGTATTATGCTTAAGATTTCAGTGCAAGGAAAGGAGGACCTTTTTCTGCCTCCCCACTTCCAGCTACTTTCTGAAGACTGGAGAAGAGACCCTCTTAGGAATATTAGGGGGCTGGGCAGGGGAAGGACTAGACCAGGGGTCTGCAACCTTTAAGACAAAAAGAGCCACTTGGACCCATTTCCGAAGGCAAAAAAACTGGGAGCCGCAAAACCATTGCGACATTTAAAACAAATATATCTCCGGAGCCGCGATCTGACAGCGGGCAGGAAGGTGACGCCGCCCCATGCGACGTCACAGCCAGTACAGCGCCCGCCATAGTGGGGAGTGTCGGGGCGCACAATGCGCCTCCTCCCCTCGCTAGTATCCGCCCCGGAGCCGCGGCAAAGGTGTAAAAGAGCCACATGCGGCTCCGGAGCCGCGGGTTGCAGACCCCTGGACTAGACCATGTAAAAAATGAACATAATATTTGTTATGTACTGAAGTTCTCACCCTGGGCCAGCAGGGGGATACTGTAGATAGTTTTCACTCAGGTCCACGTCAGTTATTTTAAACGGGAAACCCTGGGTTGTTGTTGCTACAATGTTGACAGCCGGCTGAAAAGTAGGCCGGCTGAGCTGTTTGCTGTTCAGTTCTGTTCCAGCTTACAAAATAAAGAGCTGCTTTGGAGAAATCGCTGTGTCGTCTCCCATGTCTACCCACTATTCAACAATATTTTAGCTGCCGTTCATACATTTTCAGCTTTGTATTCTTGTTATATTAAAAAGTGCCCCTAGACATTCCATTGTTGTGCCCATTATCCAGGTTTAAGGTGCCATTTAGCTCCTAGCTTTCATATCTCAGTTTCTAACACTGGCCAAGAAGCCCAATGGGTGACTCTCGGCCAGTCAGTAACTCTCAGCCCCACTTACCTAATGAGGCTGCTGTGAAGATAAAATAGGGAGGGGGAACCAGACACACCACCTTGAGCTCAAATGTGGAAAGGTGGGGTGTGTATTTAATAAATAAACAAGCAAAAGCTTTCTATTCACCTGCACACGAAAACCCCATAGCCAGGCCATTTTTGTTTGGGGGTGTTTGGTTTTTTTGCAACCCGATGCAGTCGAAAACTAGCCTTCCTGTTCCTTTTAGGAATAGACAAATCAGTCAATTTCAGATTCTCAATACTAAAAACTAAAATTATATTGTTGTAACCCACTGTGGACCTTACGGTAAAGGATGGGCAAGAAATCTTGTAAATAAAATAAAATAACATCTAGCTGGCTTGCAGAATGATTGGTTGACTATTATCAGTATAAGAGATGCTCATTATTATAGGGGTTATTACTATTATTATTTATTTCATTTCTCTATTTTTAAGAAAAATGCTAAAGTGGTTTACAGCATATTAAAACATCAATAAAACAATCCAGAATCAAACATTTCTGAAGAAAGTCATATATAGAGTATACAGTCAGAGCAACATAATTAACAGAAAATTAACAGAAAACTAAAATGTTATCTTAAAGATTTCAAAATAAAACATTACAAAGGAGGTCAACTACAGAATTCAACACAAAGGGATGGGAGGGTGGGAATTCAATTCAGTTCTCATTTAAAAGTTACCCAATTTGCACTTTTCAAGACAATATGCAAACCAAAACACAGCCATCTTTCAGAATTCACCTTTCTCCAAAATTTTACAATGCAGGTCCCCAGCCTATAAATATGTACAAAAATGAATGTGCGGGTGTAAAGTATGCACAAAATGCATTTATTCATGAAAATAACAGGCGAAATGCGTTAGATTTGGGGACGGTGCTTTGCAAAAACATGCCTATCATGCAAAACTACATACAGAAGTGTGGTAAATATTGCCCTCAGGTACTAAAGCATTTTCACGAGGCCTTTTTAGTTTTAATTTTGAAAATTGCAAGCTGATGTGAAAATGTGGAGAACTGAAGACTGGAAAAACGAGGAACTGACCCTGACAGAATTTAAAGGTAAAGGTAAAGGTACCCCTGCCCGTACGGGCCAGTCTTGACAGACTCTGGGGTTGTGCGCCCATCTCACTTAAGAGGCCAGGGGCCAGCGCTGTCCGGAGACACTTCCGAGTCACGTGGCCAGCGTGACAAAGCTGCATCTGGCGAGCCAGCGCAGCACACGGAAACACCATTTACCTTCCCGCCAGTAAGCGGTCCCTATTTATCTACTTGCACCCGGGGGTGCTTTCGAACTGCTAGGTTGGCAGGCGCTGGGACCGAGCAATGGGAGCGCACCTCGCCGCGGGGATTCGAACCGCCGACCTTTCGATCGGCAAGCCCTAGGCGCTGAGGCTTTTACCCACAGCGCCACCCACGTCCCTGACAGAATTTACCCATTCACTAATTCATAAATACAGCAATAGTATTCTGACTCTCTGCTTTGCTCCCTCCTTATCTCTCTCTTTTTTTTTTTACATTGTAGGTTAGCCTGAGGAGAAGGATTAAGAAACTGGCTACCAAGATGGTAATCACTAGTGGAAATGAA
The DNA here is from genome assembly GCF_964188315.1 of Podarcis muralis. Taxonomy (NCBI): domain Eukaryota; kingdom Metazoa; phylum Chordata; class Lepidosauria; order Squamata; family Lacertidae; genus Podarcis; species Podarcis muralis. The sequence continues at coordinate 20,327,672 of NC_135655.1, read as the reverse complement.
GAAGAAAAAGGCAACCAGGAGAAGGAAAGCAAAGAGGAGTCTATCCTGGCAATGCTGGGCATTATCGGGACAATCCTGAACCTCGTCGTGATCATTTTTGTGTACATCTACACGACATTGTGAGCCGCAGACGCAAAGCGGGGGAGACAGCTGACAAGAGGTGATGGCAAACGTGGCCGGCTATTGACACACGGCTTAATGAGAATTGACTCTGTAGTATATTAAGACGTCATAAAAGCTCTGCCTGAGGGCGTTGGAGGTTGAAGCACAATTAATTGAACAAGACTTTTTTCACACAGTTACAAGCAAAACTCGCATCTCTCTCTCTCTCTCTCTCTCTCTCTCTCTCTCTCTCTCTCTCTCTGTTCTAGAGAAATGAGTGCAAATCTGTAAGTATCAGCTTTGGACAGGGGGGGTCAAGGGAAAACCCCCCCACTATGGATAAAACTTTTCAATACAGCCAAAGACTGGACACTATTATAAACAGTGACAAATATATAGCATATCTGTGCCAAGTTACGTTCCATGCCCATTAGTCCGCGTCTTCTCTTCTCTCCTTTCTTTGATTTACATCGAAGCTAGCAAGCTTTTCTTTCACTCGCTCTTTGTTTTTCCAGTTTTTAACTTAAAATGAACATATGGTGCAATCACAAGGTAGGGGGGAGGGGAACCAGCTACTCCGCTGAGCTGCCTGTGCTACCAAAGGGTAAAACCTTGAGCAAAGTAAGGTTACCTGACGTTCCTTTTCTCTCTCGGTTGCTTGACATCTGTGTCTGTTCAAACCGATGTTTATAAATATATATTTTTAATAAATGTGCTATATTTTTAGCATGAGCCAAACTTTGGGCGACGCCAGTGTTGTTGTTTTTCAGCCTGGGTTTGTTCCACAAAAGAACGCACCTCTCTCTCCCCTTCCTCCATCTCCCCCCCCCCCCACACCTTCTAAATCAGCGTATGCCAAGGGTTTGGGCTTTAGTTTTGCTTCTTTGCAGCAGAGAGAGACACCTTGTTTCCTGCTCCACTGCAGAGCACAGACACATCATGCTTACATGCCTGACTTGAAACGGGAATATCAGTTGGAAAACATCGCATTTCATATGGAGGTATGGCACAGCGACCTTTGCCAAGTCGTTTCATGGGCACAACTCTATATATAGACAGATGACAACAGGGCCAGAAAGAGTTGTTCCACCTCCACGCTTCCTCTCAGAGAATGTCAAGCCTTTCAAATATGTACTCAGTTCCCATTTTTGACGGGGACTTCAAGGCTATACTGAAGTCCCATTAAGTTCAACGGGGCTTGCTGTGAGATAAATGAGTATAGGATTGCGGCCCATATCTTTGAATGGGATTTAGATTGCGAGGGGAATCTGAAAATCTGTGGCTTCTTCACGGTGTTCGTGGACATAGGAGCCAACTCCTTTCGCGCCCCAAAATAAAATATTTGAGGGAGACGGGCCCCTACAAAGTTGATGGGCATTCCCATTCAAATGGTGTGTGTGTACTGTGTCATGTGACTGATTTTGTGGGGCAGGGCTTACCTGGGCCCCCATAATATTTTATTCAAGCCGGCACCCCTGCTCTTGGATATGAGTTCAAAACTGTATAGCGTCGGTTTGAGAGGTCCTCCCACTTCTCTTACTAATACTTCGCAAGTACTGCTTTTTGTTTCGCCTGCTTTGGACTAATGCTGGAGTGCCCTCAGGACACCTATGGACCTTCACACTTTTATGCGGGGGGACAGAGCTCTGTGAGAAAGGATAAATGGCAGTGACAGGAGGTGTGTAGAGAAGTCCTCTTATGGGGTGGCTGATTTTAGAGAGGGACAAAATGGATGGAGCAATGGAATGAGGGAAAAGAGGGTTTTGACTTACGTTATGGATGGCATGCATAATATCTGTATTATGACAAAACCAGGGTACATAAAGGTTTCCAAAATCAAGAAGGAGCCTGTACACCGCTTGGCTGAGACATAAGGACCTCTTAGAAAGGAAAACCCCAAGGTGGTTATCCCCTACTGAGGTGGTATCAGTGAAAAGGATAAACATGAATAAAAGGTGGGCTACTTATAAAGATCTCATAGAGTTTAAAGAAGAAAGAGTGAATGGTGGTGGTGATGGAGGAGAAGAGCTACTGTACAAAATTATACTACGGATTGGTTCCAGTACTTCCAGTTGAACAAGCTATTTTAAAATGATAAAGAAAATGGATTTGGGGGAATTGGCTCAGAATTCAAATAAATTGTAATAGGAAATGATGATAAACGAATCTCTAAAATATATAAACTGTTAGTGAAATTGGAAACCAAAGACAAGATGGTAAAGGCAACAATGACTACCGTAAATGGGCAATTGATATTAGAAATATCTGCCTGGGGGAAATTATGGGGGGAAACCATGAATTTCTCAGCCTGTTATCTTATCAAGGAAAATGTACATAAGATGATGTACAGGTGGTCCTTGACACTCAACAAACTGGTAAAAATGTAGAAAAATAGGATCTAAGTTATGTTGGAAGTGTCAAGAGGTAGATGGAACTCTGATGCATATGTGGTGGTTGTGCAAGTATGCTGGAGAGTACTGGGAAAAGATTCATCTGGATTTTAAAAAGATCTTTAAATTTGCATTTCACAAAAGATCTGATGCCTTCGTACTAGGGATAATAAGCGATGATATCCCAAAGAAGACTTTCAACCTTTTCTTACACACAACCGCTGTGGCTAGAGTAGTTTATGCAAAAAATGGAAATAAAAAGAAAGACCAATGAAAGAAATACAGCAGAATTGATAGAATTGACAGAATTAGCAATTATGACCATGAAAATAAGAAATAAAGATGAGACACAGATAAAAGAAGGATGGAAGTCTTTTGGAGAACATCTCAGGAGATATAACACTCCATTTCACCTGCAAGTAGGGGGTATAACCCGTATGAGCAG